>NC_092858.1:175946458-175977388 GCF_032062135.1 Pyxicephalus adspersus
GTAACAGACTCTGTTAGGGCAGGGATCAGCAGCTTGCTTGTCCTTTGAAGTTACTTTCAGTTTCACTCTGCACTGCAGCCAGCATCGAGGAGTCACACAGAGGCACACAGTATCAGGTATAGGAGGATGTCTTATTTGCGTGGGCGTGCTTTATTTTAATTGTTTGAGCAAAAATCGGGGGGTGGCTTATTTGATGGGGATGCCTTATCATCGGGGAAACACGGTAGTAGGCACTCAACTCTTCTCAGCAGGTAAAGTGAGGTTAAATTTTCATTTATTTCATCTAATTGCTTTTGTATTTATGTATTTTAGTATTAAGCAGTGTTTAAATTATTTCATACAGCCCCATCAATGTATATTATGCGGATAACAAGGATTTTTTAGGATTTTTTTATGGGAACGGATTAATCATTTTCCTTTTATTTCTTATGGGAAAAATTTGTTTGGTATAAGTCCAAGGATCTGCAATGTATTAATGACTTATACCAAGGTACCACTGTGTATATATATATATATATATATATATATATAAACCCAGTGTTGTGCTAACAAGATGCATGCTGATAGGAGAAAGCAAAGTGATGGAGTCCAATCGCAGGCTGGGGTTTGAACAGTGACAGCCTGGGCTCAGCAAAAGTTAGGCTATCAAAAGGAGGAAGACTGAGGACATCTAGTGGCTGAAAATAAATATTGAATAGGGACAGTTCTAGGACTTTACTATCTTTTGTTGTGTCATTCATATACATTTAAATGCTACTTTGAACAGCACAATTTAATGGGGTTGAGACATGGGTTAAATATTTTACCCACATCAAAACAGAAAGTGTAAAAAAGCGGATATGATTTCTTCCTATATTTCATTTAGCATCAGCTGCAGGATTATCCTTTAATGGCCCAGCAGCTGATCTGTGGGAGCGGGGGACACCACAGCTAAGCAGCAGACACATTTACAGGGTCCCTGCTTTGTATCAAGAAATTGAAACCCTGTATAATAGGTCCCGGTTTCTGCTTCTGAAAGGCTCGGAAGTGAGTCACATTGCATGTTTTATTTTAATTATAAATAAGAATCAAACCTTTTCTGATCGCAGCACAGATTCTGAAAATTCAATAATTACTAGAGTCTGGGAAGAAAGTACAAGGCCATGTCATTTAATTCTACTTTTATTAACAAGAGTTTATCCACGCTGTATTGGGATTGAACAGTAATCACTTACAGCCCTAAGACACGAAATGTATAAATGGCAAAATAAATGAACAGATGCTCAACGAATTAAAACTAGAGCTTTTTTTTATCATTTTATGTTCTGCAGTAACGCACAATAAAATGGAAGATATGGATTTAAAAAAAATACGGGGGTCACCTTTAGATATGATAATGATAAGTAACGCCAGGGCTCATAACTTGCTGGTGTTATTAATTAGATCCAAACTACAAAATTGGGAACTTCCAGGACTTTAAAAGCAAATGTTGCAAACAATATAATGTCATACAATTTTACAATAGTAAAAGTATAATAAAAATTTTTATTTATAACAGTTAAAATCCATAAAAAAGTAATGAATTAAAGTTATATATCTATATCACTTGTAGACCTTAATAATATATCACGCGTTTCACGGAACGCAGTCTGCTTCATCAGGAATATAGAGACCTACAATTGCAAAAATAAAAAATAAATAATAAAAAACAAAAAAATAAAAAAAACAAATCTCACTATTAATTTCATACTGATAGCAAATGTTTTCAATCCTGGACCAGATCCATTCCAGGTGTGCTGGATCACCCAGCTTCACAGATTAAAGTGTATCCTCTCCCACCCTGGAGAGCTTTAATATTATTATTATTATTATTATTATTAAACAGGATTTATATAGCGCCAACATATTACGCAGTTTGTTCACAATACCGGGGCTGAATTTCAGACTAATACAGACAGTGATACAGGAGGAGAGGACCCTGCCCCGAAGAGCTTACAATCTAGTAGGTGGGGGAATTTCACACACAATAGGATGGGAGGTATGTAGTGGTGGGAAGTAGTGGTGGTTTCAAAAAACAGAAGAAGACGGGTAGGCAAGTTTGAAAAAATGGGTTTTGAGTGCTCTTTTAAATGAGCAGAAAGTAGGAGCAAGCCGAATAGGATGAGGAAGACCATTCCAGAGAGTCAAATCAGTCCCAATGTCCCAGATTCTATATGAGCCTTGAAATGGATTGGTCTGCATGCTGCAAAACAGATCTAAAGATGGAGAGTGACTACCTAATTTCCAATAGTGGGGATTGAGGATAAGAAGTACAGGAGACATTCTGAATTTCAGTCTGCATGCTTGAAAGTTTTATAAGTTTAAGAATTAATTTGCAGACTTTTTACATTTGCTGGATTTGAAATATATTTATATATCTTTCATGATCGTTTACAATAGCTGTAGGAATGGCTGAGCATTGTACAGACAACACAGTTCTTTTTCATGGAAAGGGGAGGGGGACTGCTTTAGGGGAAGGTGTCCTCTGTATCCTCCCCAATACAATAGCAATCTGTCATTTATCATTCCAACATGGCAGATCAATAAGCAATCTCTGGAGATAGCTGTATTACAGATTTTCACCAGAGGCCATCATGAACGACTGCGTAGGGCAACAAAATTCTAACAGCTGTATGAGGCTTAAGCCTTTGAGTTTTCAGGCCATGCAGTCACAGCCGTGATTCCCAACCTGCTGGAAGATGCTGGTGCTGGATTACCAAATTCTGGGGCAAAAACCTCCAGCACAGAATCGGTCAGTACACCAAGAAAACTTAGTGAATGAACTGATAATGGAAACAAAATGTTTAAATACTTGTGTTGTGTAGTGCAAGGTCATAACTACTATGAAGAAGATCAAAAGAGAAAAATTAGGAGTTTGGGCCACAGTAAACAAGAGCCACCAACCAATGAAATGGCAACACATAGATTGTAAGCTCTTCGGGGCAGGGTGCTCTCCTCCTCCTGTGTCACTGTCTGTCTGTCATTTGCATCCCCTATTTAATGTACGGTGCTGCATAATATGTTGGCGCTATATAAATCCTGTTTATTAATATTAATAATAATACCACATAATATTATGCTATATATATATGATACGCTAATACTACTACAGGGTTGGATCTCACACAATACCTCTGTAAATGATTGTGCAATGCACATATTAGTGCCTGTGTGTAAAGCCAAAACTGGATGGATGTCACAGGACCACAAAGATTTGTTCCAGACAATCTTATGTTAATATTCATTAACATTTACTCAGAAGCTGCAAATTTTCCTGACTGTTGCTGATTGCAAGCTCTAAAGCTGCATGTTAAAGCACGCCTGTCACAAACCTGAACACCATGAATTGAGGTGACCTCCATTGAAAATCACATATCAAATAAGCAGTAGATTTGGAGATATAGGAAGCATATATTATTATTACACAGTTCTAATATAGCACCAACATATTAGGCAGAGTTGTACAAAGTCCATAGTCATGTCTCAAGCTGTCCCTCAAAGGAGCTCACAATCTAATGTCCCTACCATAGCCCTATGTCATTAATACAGTCTAAGGTCAGTTTTGTCACGAAACCAATTAACCTAACTGCATGTTTTTGGAAAGTGAGAGTAAACTGGAGAACCTGCAGCAAACCCACACAAACATGGGGAGCACCTGCAAACTCCATGCAGATAGTGTGCTGGCTGAGAGTTGAACCTGGGACCCAGTGCTGCAAAGGCAAGGGAGCTAACCACTGAGCCACCATGCTGCCCATATAACTTATGCAAATCTCAACTTTAGCAGTGAAGGTGAAGCTTGACAATGCCCCTTCTACCTCTTCAGCCTCGCTGTTGGTCAACAATAACATCACACTAATAGATTCACCTTGATATGAATAACGGGAAAATCAAGGCTGGTGGAAGGAGTCAACTGGGTGCCATTCTTAGCTTTCTGAAAATATTACTGCAGCCCTCTGGTCCTGAGGGAAGAAGTGTTATACAAAAATCAATATGTTTTGATGGCAGGGTGTTTGTCTTGGGGGGTGGGCATTCCTTGGAAAACCGAATGCGCATAAAAGTTGTCCATGTGTGAGGCTCCATGACTAACAGAACTGAATTCAAATGAATGAAAGGAGTGGGCCAGGGACAGCCTGCTAGGTAAGGACGAGGAAAGGACTGGATGATGTCCCATCAGGAAATGAGGTGGGCTCCATCTGACTTGCTGCAGTTTCTTATGCACATTGTAAGAAGCCTACAGTATGCAGTGATATCAAAGTAAGCAATTTTAGTACGAGAAGAGCCTGTACACCTGTACAAGACAGATAGGAAGGCAGGAGGGCACATTTAATGAAGGGAAGACTAGAGAGAAGCCTAAATATTCGGAATGCAAGAAGGAAGGTTTAACATTGGAAAGGCTAGAGAGAAGATTTAATATTGGGAAGGCTAGAGGGCAGGTTTACCATTAGAAAGGCAGGAGGGCAGATTTAATGAAGAAAAAGCTTAAATATTGGGAATGTGAGAAGGCAGGTTTAACATTAGGAAGACTGGATGACAAATCTAATAAAGGGAAGGCTGGAGGGTAGAATTATCAGGAAATGTTTTCTCACTTTAGGTCTTTATCGTTTTGAGATGAACCTCATGCTAACATAAGGAAAGCAAAGAAATCCTATGAATGCAGGGCCCCTGGTATATTATAAACCAGAATCCCAAAGCTGCCTTTATGCTTCAAAGTCTTCACCACTTCAGTCATAAAATTAAAAGATTGAGCATATCAAAATATGAAAGCTGCAGTGAAATGTACTTTTATGCATTACATTTCAATACAGTAAATATTCTCAATAGAATAAATATTCTCACGTTTCTCTTTAAATGAAAAGCAGCAAGCCTGCATTTTGCAGCAGATTGGCAGAAGGAGGCAAGCGAGCAGCGTTCATCTGGAAAAGTGACACATATCTGGCGTGCAGCGTGTAATGGCTTGCTCCAGCTCTAAATTCAGAAAGTGATGTTACTAGAGCATTTTATAGGCTCTGGTCACACTGCAATCCATTTATGCCTCAGCTTCCCATGGTGGCAGGAGAGGCTCATGGGATACAATTACTGCAGTTTCTCCTTTTCCTAATAGTGCCGTCAGTGCTGTGTGTTATATAAAGCATCCACAGATGTCTACTGAGACACCTCAGATCAGAACCTTCAATTCTCTGCTCTCTTTATGCTGTTAGATAACATTTTTCAGAATCAGAATCTGAGGTTATTTGAAATGTCTTGCATCTCTTGTGAAATCGTGTGATGCCACACAAGTCATTCGGGGCATTCATCTGAGGCACCAGCGCCGGTCTTGTGAACAAGACATCCATTGCACTACTTCATCTTCTCTTGAATGGTATGGGGTAAAGTCTACCAGCTCAGCGTGAAATGAAAATACCAGGCATGTCAAAAGCACCAGTGCAGTTAGGTAATATCAGGTTGTGTGCAAGTTTCCAAAAGCAAAAGTAAACCCATAGTAAAAAACAGTGGTCTTCAACCTATGGGCCAATTACCGCCACAGCAATAAAAGGGAAGTGTATGAAGGGTTTTCTCATTGGGGGACACTATATGCAGCATCAAAGCCGGAGCTAGGAAAGGCTATCCAGACAATAGCATGTATAGTCCCTGTAATATTATTATTATTGTTATTATTAATAATAATAATAATAATAATAAAAATTCAAAATATGCAGAAAGAAAGGGGACTTGTTTGGCACATGTATAAAATCAAATAACAAATTAGAGACACCCTCTAATGTTGTGAGATGCTATACTGTTAGCTGTTGAACAATTTGTTATACTATGGTCCAATCTATGAGCAATATTGATGTTCAGATCGTGCTCTCTTGCATGTTTGGACAAATAACATTATCTTTTATTGGTTTTTTAATATTTTCTAAAAAAAAAGGGTTTTTTATTTGATTTTATACATGTGCCAAATAAGTCTCCTTTCTTTCTGCATATTTTGAATTTCTACAACACTGTGGGGATATGGCAGGCAATTATTGAAATATTGAACTAAGCAGCTGATCAACTCATCATACCAATTTTATTAACTTTCAGCTATTATTAATAAAAATAAATAAGATTTATATAGTACCAACATACTACGCAGCGCTGTACATTAAATAGGGGTTGCAAATGACAGACAGATGCAGACAGTGACACAGGAAAAGGAGAGGACCCTGACCCGAAGAGCTTACAATCTAGGAGTGATTTTTCAAGAGAAGCAGCTAGAGACATGGAGCCTGCAAAGTAAGTGTAACCCAATAATAATAACAGGGGGCTGGAGGTTGGGAGACCTTTCCTATTCCCAGCTATCATCAGAGATGAGGTGTTTTTTTTTTTTTCCTGCCAATGGTTTTTGTTGCACTCTCACTGACCACTAATACCTTTATAATAACAAATAAATGTTTTTGTTTTTTTTGTAACCATGTGACTATTTTCTGAGCTGCCACGCATCCCCTGGTTGGAGTGGTGGGTAGGAAATAGCACATCAATTCCACTGACAGCATTGCCTTAATCCCCACTTTCAATTGCCTGCTCCTTCTATTATTAGAATTGGCTTGCAGGGACGTGATGTGTCTGCACAGCAGCCTGAAGTTGCAAAGCAGAGTGACAACACCAACGCTGTATTGTAGGACACTTGGTGAGTGCTGTCACTCATGAAAGGAATTGTTGGGGCTTATTAAAAAACAAAAATAAATCAGACAGCAAAAAAAAAAATAGATCAATGAGCAGCAATACACTAAAAGTTTATCTCTGGGTTTACGTAGCAAAGTTGTGAGCTGCAAAAGCATCTGCAAAGAATACTGCAAACTGCTCCATAGAAAATATTACTAAAATCATCAGAGTAACAAGATTCTGAAATACCATACAGTGGTGCAAAGCTTTATGTAATACATAGTTTCCCAAACTGTGAACACAAATGCAAAAATAGACCAGAGATAAACAGGTAGATGCCAGATTAGCTTTTGACAGCATATGCCATTCAAAGTATCAGTTCATCAATTTTTGGTCGATGCTTAACAGTTAAACTTCTGAACTTTCACTTCTTTCTTTTAGTGAGTTTCTGAGTCTGCACATCCACTGTACCCATTATGAGATGTTCCAGCATAATAATATGGTGCATAGTTTCCAGGTCAGTAGGCTTGCTGTACCCATTATAAGGGGTTCCCACCACCCTAAAACTGAGTTCTTATGACTGCCAATCTCACTGTTAATGTGTCCAGGCATAAGACAAAATGAATAACAGGTAAACTTCTGAACATTCTCTTCATTCTTTTAGTGAGTTTCTGAGTCTGTACACTTGCTGTTCCGATTATGAAGTGTTGTTACCATACCTGTGCAAAGTTTTCAGGCTTTATACTCGCTCTGCCCATATTGAAGGGTTCCACTATCCCTTCTCAGAGCTCCTGCTGTACCCATTATAAGGGGCTCCCACCATCCCAGACCTGAATTCTTCATCATCATGTACATCAAGCTAAATTTGAACCTAAAATTCACTTTTTGGTAGGTTGGAGGTTTGAATGGCCAGTGATTTTGCTGGGGTGTCATCCAAAACAAATAACTACTTCATACACTGCAGTCCCCTACCCCACCTTACATCAACACCAAATATGTGATTAATAGCACCAGTGACTTGCTGGATGGACTTGCCCTAACTCTGCAAACTTTGTAATATTTAGAAATAGAACAATAAAAACCTCCCTCCTATGCAGTCTATATGACCATGTCTACAATATAAAGATTTAAATTTACTGGGCAATGATTAATAATGTGACCAATGTAGCTGAATTGGTGAATAGCTGAATCACCTCCAGAGTCCTGCAAACCACAATAGTGTATTTGGGGACTGATATTAGCTCAGTTCACATGATATTCAGGGATCGCTGCTGGTGATTGGTGTGTTATCAAGAAACATATTATGGATGGGAGGGGGCTTCCATACAATGATAATATTTACTCTTAGATTCAGCCCTGGCATCACATCGAGGGTGAAATGCGCCAAAAGAGGCCTCGCCGTGACCAGGCAAATATGAAACAAGCACATGAGTCATCAGAACTTCAACTTGGCACGGATTATCTGGACGGCTTTCTGATGGAACACAGAGCCAAGTCACACACATAATTCAATCACCTTATGTTGTTTTCTAGAGCTAAAGAAGAGCACAGAGTAAAAGCTAAAAACACAGATGAGTTTATATAACTAGGAATTGTCTGGCCTGCATAAAAAGGAATTGTGTTCATTCACTTTTCACATTCCTTCTTAGTCAAATTATTTCATCACTATTCTGCATCTGGTCACATGACCTCCAAAGCTCTCAATGGACTGAGGAATAAGCATTTCTATTGCTTTGTTTTGGCTTGCTTACAGACACCTTTAAGTGGCCAACCACCTCCCCTTCTGTTCCCCAGTGCCTGAAACAAGGAAAACACTCCAATGCATTATAGTTAGGGTTAACAATTTATAAGGTATTGGAGTTGATATCTATAGGAATATAAACTCTTCACGTACCAAAGTGAATTATCTACTTTACAGAGTTTAGTAAATTAGACAACGCTCTCCTTGATTCAGCCTTGCATGTGATTTGGCAAAGTGCATTTTGCCCACATTTAGTAGGGTAAGTGGAATATCCCTTGCAAGGTAATAATTTATTGGTAAATGTTTTTTACTAATTTTATTTAATATATCAGACCTATGGTGTGATTTTCAGTGTGTAAGGAGTACTAGAACATTTCTAGGAAGTTAAGACATTTGACCTATGAAAGTCGCCTGTGTTGTCAGCACACTGGAGAGTCAGACTGCTGCTGCACGGTGCTCCAATCAACAATGCTGACTGAGCACTGTTCAAGCAAAGTATTGGACAGTTGGAGACCGGCACTATTGCACCCTTTGTGTAAAAATATTTTACACAAAGGGTGCAATAGTGCCGGTATCCAGCCAGTAAAAATATTTTTAAAATACAATTGCAGCAAAGCTACATACCCAGTAAAACCAGAACTAAAGTTCCACTTTTAAGTTTCCATGATCAGGCCGGTCATTGTTGCATAAAGGGACAGGCGATGTCCCTTCTGCAAAAATCTCTCCTACCTGTCTGATCGCTCCAGGCATAACAGTTGAGCTGCTATACATTGGAGTTATGTCATCTAAGCCTGGCCAATCAAGATGATTGAAGATTGTCGACAGGAAGAGGGGAAAGGAGAAGATGAAGCACCCTACGAGACAATAGGGGTAAAGGTGGATATTGCCAGGTTTAGATTTACTTTACGTACCTAATGGACTAACAGGACTCTATTGCAATGTGAAGACAAATGGGCAAGATTCAAGGGTGTGATGGCTTGAAACTTAGCTACATGCAAGAGTGAAATAAATTCAGAGACTTGCACTGCATGCATTTAAAAACAACTTATTTAATGAGTTATTAATGAATAAAAAGCTACATTAAAGTAATTCCATGTAGTCCTCCTTGGTTTACCAGGCTTCTTCTCTGTACTAAAAGTGTTTTTTTTCCAATTTCACTGCACACAGTTGTTTGTTATGGTGTCAGATAGAACCTGCAGCATGCCAGATAGAGACACCTCGTTTTCTGGCTGGAGGGTATCCAGAATCATTTGGCCCCTCTCTACCCACCTAGGCTGTCCCTGTCCTGCACATTGGATTTCAATTCTTTAAATCCAGGAGACCCAGGCTCACATGTTGGAGTTACCTAGGACATGCTGCAAGATACCTGGTGCTGTGGTGTTTTCAGGAAGCTATATACAGCACCCTGCTGGCTCCTTCCACCAGCTGATGATGATGATTTGTACAGAAAATATATGAATTGAACAGTGAAATGAATCATCACTGAATCAACAATAATGTTTTTTCAAAGAATAAGGTACATACTGAGAATGAAAAGGTTTTATATTTAAAATTATAGTTGATGAGGTGGAAATTAACAAAACAGGGATGAAAAAATATTAACAGTCTAAACTAACTTGTTTCATTTATATCCGCCTGGAGTCCAGCTTTAAAAAAAAAGCCTTCACAGCTGAAGAGTGAAGCAAATTGCATCTGGGTTAACATGAAATTAACAAACACATTAGGGATTTAAAAAAATTATTCCGTGAAAATTTGGAATTCATGGAAAAGCGATGTCACAACATGAGACTGATGAAGGAAGGGACCCGGAGGACTCACCTTGTACCCCTTATTACACTTTTTCATTATGTTTTAATAAAATTAAATTTTGAAATGTGACAGTAAAATTTTTATGACATCATTTTAATCTAATGTAGATTTACAATGAATTTAGAAAGTTCTATTTATAATTGTCATTAACTATTGTTATAAATGATTCATACAGCTTGAAACTCACCCATGGTGCACAGTGTATGTGGAGTAAGTATTACAGATCAAAGAATGTACATATTAAAAATACAATATTGTGTGATAAGTATATAAAGCTGTATAGTAGCAAGATTGCAAAGAAACATCACTCTCCTATAATTTAGGGCAGGGGTAGGCAACCTTTACTATCAAAAGAGCCATTTTGCCTCCTCTTCCACTAAAGAAAAATAGTCTGGAGCCGCAAAACATAACACAGTTTTTAAACTTTTAAAAGTTTTAATATTTTTTTAATTTTACCTGTTACAACAAGTGTGCATGTGTAGGCCTACTTTGAAATAAATTAAACACTGAACTATGCCCCTAGAAGCCTCCAGCTTCTAACGTATCATCCTGTTACATTAGCTGGAGGCTTCTAACCTAACAGGGTAGATTTTTTTGATGGGCAGAGTTCTTTATTTTGTGACGATGCCTTAGCGATTCAATTGTAGGTGGTGTTAGCTATAAGTGTCCCCCACTTGCACCTCTTTTTTGGTCACCTGTACCGCCTCCCCCCCGTTCCAGAGAAATTGGGGTTCAGATGCTAGATGCTTCCAGCAATGTGTAACAGGGTAGATTATTTTGATAGGCGGAGTTTTTATGATTTTTTAGGAGGTGTTAGCCACAGGTGTCCAATACTTGCACCTCAGATTTTTTTCACCTGTACCCCCGTTTCCAGATAAATTGGGGTTTAGGTGCTAGAAGCCTTCAACAATGTGTAACAGGGTAGGGGTTTTTTGATGGGTGGAGTTTTTAGGAGGTGTTAGCCACAGGTGTCCCCCACTTGCACCTCTAATTTTGTTCACCTGTACCCCCTTCCTGTTCCAGAGAATTTGGGGTTCAGGTGCCTCCAGCAATGTGTAACGGTAGATTTTTTGGATGGGCAGAGTTCTTTATGTTCTGATGATAGCCTAAAGATTACATTTTAGGGGGTGTTAGTGACAGGTCTCCCCCACTTGCACCTACATTTTTGTTTTTGTACATCTCCCCATTCCAGAGGAATTGGGGTTCAAAGGAGGGGGATGTCATTGTACACACCCATTTGTACACGCCCCGTGTCAGATTTATTTCACTGGTAGATTTTTTTTTATTAGAACACTGGATAGGGAATCCCCCTCCTCCGCAGTGTCTTGGGAGGAAGGGGATCCCCCATCAGAGATCTCCCCGCGGCAGCCGAAGGGAGCCACAACAAGGGGGCTGAAGAGCTGCATGCCGCTCCAGAGCCGCAGGTTGCAGACCCCTGATTTAGGGTCCTGGTGTGCAAAATGCAGCCCGTCAGTGCTCAGCATGCAACCTGCTGCACTCCGGACCTCAAGCTGGAGACAACCACGGCCCACCCAGTCCACCCATAAGCTCGCTATTACTGAGACTATGCACACATTGCCTGATTTATTAAAGCTCCCCAAGGCCCGAGAGGATACACTTTCATCAGTGAACCTGGGTGATCCAGCAAACCTGGAATGAATCTGGTCCAGGATTTAAAACATTTGCTAGCAAATAGCAAATGACTTTGAAACTCACCCATATTAATAAATATGTTCCAGGTTTGCTGGATCACTCAGCTTCACTGATGAAAGTGTATCCTCTCTAGCCTTGGAGAGCTTTAATAAATCAGGCCAAGTGAGAGAGTGATGGAGATTTCCTGTGATGTCCCAGTACTTCCTGTTAGTCTGAAGGTTATGGCAAAGTTATTTCAGCTTGGTCATGTCTCCCTGAGTACCAATCAATCACATCTATAGAAGGTATTGATCAGCAATAGATGATAGATCACCTATATAACTGCATGGTGCAAATAAATCTTTTGCTCTGCATGACATTAAAAAATGCAATTTCATTCACTATTTTATCAATTGCAAAAAAAAAAAAAACTGCTAATTTCAGTTCACACATGTGACTTGATCTTATCCTGGCAGTTCATTAATGTTTACCATATTTGCAATGTTTACTACTTATGTGTGCATCATGTAGTTCTAATTAAAGGAAACTTGAAAAACCAAAGCTTTTGTGCAGCAAGCTTGACAAAAGTTAACAACCATTGATCTTAAAGCATTTTACTGTAATGGTATTATTGCAGTTTGATGTTAATAGGACAACACAATCGTTTCTCCTTAGAGTTAACGCTTATACTCTGTTCAGATTGAGGAGCCCTAGCCCCGACCTAGCAGAGGGCAGAACCTTGCGGAGAGACAAAGGTCCATCTTGGCAGCATGTCGGTAGTGGACAGGCTTTTCTACTCAGGCTGAGGCTGCTTTCTAAGGAGAACCCACAATAATGCTTTGCCACAGGTCTTAGCGCAGGTTTTGACCCTCTTGATCCCGGACGTTGGCACCATGCTAGACGTTTGGTCACTTGTACCATAGTGCTGGTTTTTAAAGGTCCAGAATCGGAACATTTGAGGGCAATTGGCAGTGAGCAAAACAAGAACCACCCTATCCCTATTTAATCTGCATGGGTTTGCCACCGAGAGAAGCTACATGTAGTAACTCCCCAGAGGCAGCGGTTCCCTGGCATAAGGAAGCAGTGAACACACAGCAACCTAATGGCCAGTGTGAACATATCCCTAATGTTATGTAATGGATGGTATTTACCTGGGTAAAACACAATAGTTAGCTTGGATTTCAAGTAATAAAACTGATGTAATGTTTCTGCTATATTTATTCCACTGTCCCACAGGACAATAAAACTTAAAATGATTGGTCTTTAAAAGTCTTGGTACCCATTTTCTTTTCTGCCTTTCTTTTCCAGCATAATGTCTATTGCAAAAACGTCAAGTCCGGCACTAAATGGGGCACCAAGTGTACAAGGATTTGTCTGTAACAATCAGTCACACGCACAGTGCCACTGACTATACAGCTGTCATCTATTATTTATACCAGCGCTGGGGAGCGTAAATTGTGCTGGAAGCATATAAGACAAATGCAAACAGAACTCACTCACAATATTGCTTGCCATTTTTAACTGTAATAAGATTACGTTGGAGGGTACGTTTTTTCCTATTCCATTTCATGAAACCGACATCATATGAAAGCTGCAGGGCCCACAGTAACTGGATTAGATAGAGAAAGAAAAGAAAAATACTAATCTTTTGTAACGCTGGTTCTTTTGTAGTCTGACAAAGACACTGGCTCGACACGTACGAGGCAGATATTCCTTCTGCTTTTAATATAAAGAGCTTGTTATATAGCAGCTCAGAGTTCTCCTGGCAATGAAACGACTATGAATTACTCTGATGCATCAGCAGATCCAGATGTTCTCGCTCCAGAAATCAGTGCACAGACCCAACGCGAGACGTTATGTCGAATTTGGCAGAGAAGTGATAAGGATACAAAGAATGGTGGACACCACTACAGTAGGAGCAAATGAGAGTTTGGCTAACTTAACCCCAAAGTCGTATATCCCCCTTTGTAAGGTGAATCTGAAATCAAAAAGAAGGAGGTGCAGGAGATGCCATGAGTAGAATATGTACATGAGTGCACGGGGCAGAAGTAGGTACTGGCAAGTGCTGCCTAATATATTGGTGCTATATAAATCCTGTTTATTAATATTATTAATAATAATAATAATAATAATGTACAGAGTTCAGGAGTTTAACTATGTAACATAACATACAATGTGATGGGGTAAAGAGTATAAGAGGTACAGTGTGAAGTGGTCAGGAATACATAATATACAGAGCACAGTGGTCAGGATCATGCTATGTACACAGTGCAGATGTCAGGATTATATCACTTACACCAGGGGTTGCCAACCTTTCGGACCTCACGGAACACTAAATTCAGACTTTTAAATCCTACGGACCATTAATATGATTTTTTTAAAAAGATAAATACATTTGTAAAATAATGATCTTCCTAATGATGCTGACGAGGACTGTGGAGGCTCTGATTCATTGGTCAGCTCACGGTTAAGTGAAGTATTACTATTGTTACTATTATCATTAGTTCCATTATCTTTGGTATTAATAAAAAAAAATGCAAAATTTTAATTTGCTTTTTCCCACTCATTATGGGTTTATTTCATTCAAATCTAAAATCAAACAAGAAATGATAGTTATCAAAGTCAAACTATTTGATGCCATTAAATATAACAGGTAAAGAAAATACACAGTTAATGTCACACTTACCTAAAAGATTATCCCAGAAATAAACAAATAAAATAAAACAATCAGATGAGAATTGGTATTGGCGGAGCGGGGTGACTGTTGTAATGGTGGAAACAATACTGAAGCGTACGGCTCGGCAACGTTCGCCTCATACAATTTAACACTACACTGACGTCACGCTGCGCCTCACTTGTTTTTCCGTCTCTAGTACAGTTTGTAAATTAAGTGCAATATAAAGGCGAAAATTGACATTTAGAATATAAGAATTTATTGGAATATTATTTTTGTTTTATTAATATTAAAACATAAAAATTGCAAATAATGTCCAAAGTTTTCTGTGGACCACCAAAATGTTGGTTACTGGTTAGTGACCGCTGACTTACAGAGTAAAAATGTCAGGATTATTTAAAGCATCTTTCGAGTAGAAAGGTCAGGAGTATGTAAATGTAGGGAATGCAGGGGTCAGGAGACTGTGAGACCACAAGAGTATGTACCATTCCATGTTGGGAGTAAATTAATGTGTGTAACATAAAAAAGAGAAGGGTTAGAAGTATGTAATATACTGAGTGCAGGGTAATCAGGAGTATGTAATGCAGAGTGCAGTGCTTAGCAATATGTAATTCAGACTTCTTGTATGTGATTTAGGAGTATGTCATGTACAAAATGCAGGAGTATGTAACATTCCGTGTTAATTAGAATGTAACATAAAGGAAAGCAGGTGTCAGGGGTAAGTAATGTACAGAGGGCAGGGTTAAAGAGCATGTACAGAGAGAAAAGGTAAGAAGTATGTAATAAACAGAGTGCAATTATCAGGAGAATTTATTGCATAGTTCATTAGTTGGCAATATGTAATTTAGGCTGCTTACAATGGTGTTAGTGGGAAAAAAATGTCTTTTGCACATTCAACTCTTGTAGACCTTTGCTAGTGCGGCTTTCACAACAGTAAACATTCGTGTCACAAAATGCTGCTGAATCAGCTCTAATTTAAAGCTCTGCAAAAGAAGAAGCAGTAGGAAGGAATGACCAGCTTTACAAAGGGAAGTCCCCATTTACTGATGTTCTTTACAGTACTAAAATAATACAGGGGTGACATCAATGGTACCTCTAAAATTTCAATACTAGTCAACACCAAGTATTTTGGTAGCAGCTAGTGCCAGCAGAGAGCTGAATGACTACAAAGTAGTGGAGGAGCCTTGCCCTGAATGGGCAATGACTCTTTATTAAATAAATTTAGCACAACAACTAAAGGCTAAGGCTCCAGAAAGCTGGCATGCTTGAATTTGGATAACTATATGTAAATGCAAAATATAAATTAGAATACAATATTCTGCCCCTATCATATCAATATCACCCCAAATTTGTATTAGTAGGTTAGAAAAAGAAAGCAGGCTCCCAATCTGACTTTATAAGCAGGGTAATTCTAATTAGTCCCTACATGAAAACCCAAATAAAGTAGGCATGTGTTACTTTAAAGGTTAATGGTAAAGTGCTATGACAAAAGCCTTCACATGCTACAGAGCATAATTGAGTGAATGTAATTATTTCTCCTATTTTCCATGAAAAAGAACAGAATATCCATCTGTATGCAGGAAATTGCTAAAAATGCCTGCTCATCTGTTTGTACAGAAAATTGAATATGCCGGCACAAATCACTGAATAATGCTGCTCTCCTAACCTTTTCATAAGTAAATAATAACACTCTTCTATGGAAACAGAAATAAACTGCAACTTCTCAGACAATACCCCCTATACAATGAATATAAGAATGACTAAAGCAGGTGATAGCAGACATGATGACAGACCACAAATACCTCCTTGGAAGGTTAGATGAGTCAACTGCAATAAAAGTGGAATGTTCCTTAAGTGTTTACAGCTGCTAAAAGTTTCTCAGAAATACTCACCTTCAATGTTTATTCGTCCTTTGAAGTAAATCAATTCTGTCTATAGATTTCCTCAATATTCTAGGCTGACTGATGGCCAGAACCATTCAATACACTTCCTGCGAGCCAAGATTGTCATGTCCTCCCCAACCCAACAGCCTGTGAATGGATACTGAAGTAGAAGTAGCACAGTGGTGAGCTCATCTCTCTGTCACTCTGCAATCTTTTCCTCTACATGTTTCTTGTTAGTGTGTTAGCATTGCAAATCAACTGACTGGCTCCTTGTGCTCCTTCATTCTGCTATAGTTAGGAGGCTGATATATAAATATATATAATACCTACTTTTCTGCCTGTGTTTGCAGATGTACCGTTGCATTGAAGTTGTTGAGATGATACATGTAGCATCAGGCGCAGAACCGCTTCAATAGACTTAAATTGGAATGCTTTCCAAAAGCACCCCAGTGTCTGCAAAGCAGGTACAATGCAGAGATGGACCCATAATCCTTTGTGACAACTGGCAAGAGAACTGCAAACATATTGCAATTGCTTACTAAAACGTTTCAGCAAACACTCATGAATGCATGTCAATATCTTCTCCTCAATGCTCCCATAAAATAAGCACAAGAAAGTGGTCAATTCCTATTTCAATTCCTAAGTAGTCAAATTCCTATTCTTGCTTTGCCTGCATCTAAAATACATTTTATTGAATGATGTATTAATGAATACAGAACTAAATAAAGCTGTGTCTTTGATATGTGGAGTTCAGCATTAATTTATTATGTTGACTCTAGACAAACATGGAAACAACCCGCACTTGTATAATTAATTTCCTACTTTAAACCAATATCTTCTAATGAAACCAACTACCATCATCATATTAAAGCAGAATCAAACCCAATGATTAAAAAATTGCGACCAGGCAGATTCTTTATTGCAGAAAAAACAGGCAATGTCTCTTCTGTAAAATGATCCTACCTGCCTGATCGCGATTTATTATTAGCACTCACCTGTCCCTTTCTATAACAGGTGTTGCCATCTTTGTCCCTCTCCTCTTACTTTCTTGATCTTGAGCCATCCTGAGTGGCTGCGCTGGGATGACATAACTCCTGTGCACTGATTAATCTCAATTCTGAAAGCAGAACTTTACTTACACTTTAAAGATCAGGAATAGTACCCTATTTATAAAACTGCAACATATATATATGAGACCTAAAGTGAGTCTGTTATTATTATACAATGTGGATGGATTTGCACCCCTCTGATTACAGATGCATAAACTCCTTTCTGTTTGATGTGTCTTCAACTTCAGCTGTCTGAATTAGGAATAAATCTGGTTGGTTCTTGTGATAATTTTCTTACTACAGACTCTTTTACCATCAGTCTTTCTGTATCTGACAAATAACTAGGAGTGAACATTTTTCCTCCATTAAAAACAAGTGTGCAGACGACTATATTGAACCACTACTCCACACGGGCAAATGTTTGTGGCACTGGACCATTCTACCTATTGGCTGAGCATCCAGTCCAAAGGTGAAATGTGTGACTTTAACAGTCTCCTCCTCATAAGATTTTAAAATGCTTCTGGGGAATCTGTGCCCATTTAAATAAAGAAACATTTGTGGGTTCAGGTTGTAATGTTGGATGAGAAAATCAGACTCACAATTGACATTCCATTTCACACCAAAAGTGTTCAGTAGGGTTGAGATCAGGGCTCTGTGCAGGACACTTGAGTTCCAAGATTCAAGTTCATAATTAGATGTGGAAACCTGACTATGACACCTATGTGAGCTTGTTGGACATCCCATTCCCAAACCATGGCCATTATCATGGATTTGTCCCCATTTGTGGCTGAAACATCCTTTACAGTAGGGTCCCTATGGGTATGTGTACCCATTTGTGGTCGGATACTGATGTTGAATGAGAAGACCTGGCTCAAAATTTGCTTCCCTTGGCTGGCTGGCTTTGTACACAGAAAAACAATCAAGAAGGAACAGAAAAAGAACTTCACCAAATTGTTCCAACCACTGGCTGGAAGAGAACAATTGTTTATGTATGCTGTAGACGTAGCATGCTCAAAACTGGAAACACCTTAACCCCATCATTTGGAAAGGTGTCACCATGCCTTTGCCCATGTACCATACATAGTTGTAAGAGTTTTGGCGTGCATGATATATTCCTTGATGAAGCTCTAGGACTCTGCAAATTTAAGCTGCAAACCTTGTATACATCTAAAGCACGGGTGTCAAACTCTGGCCTGAGGGCCAGATGTGGCCTGCAATGTCCTTTTTTTGGTCCCCAAGGGAATCCTAAATAAGAATTGGAGCTGGCACACCACTGCATTGAAATAGCGCCGCTACTACAATTCCCTGCATCACTCGCATCCATAGACCAGCGGGCTCTCTGCCTATGCGTGCCCCCCATTGGACTGTTATTGTGTTGGCGGTGCTACTTCAGTGAAGAGGGAGTTCCAGCCACTTATAACATTAAGCCCCGCATTGGACTGTTGTATTGATGCAGGAAACTATAGTAGCGGTGTTATTTCAGTTTCAAGTTTTTAATTTTGACCCACTGTGTATTTGAGTTTGAGACCCCTGATCTAAAGGTTTTGCTTTAGGCCTTGTGTGCCTTTATTACCCAATTGGTAAATAGGGGGATTTTCATACCAAATATTTGATAATAAATACAACAAAGATTAACTGCCACACATGTAACCACAGATACTTGCTTCATCCATCAAATGACTTTGTCCAGTGCTTTTATATACAGCCATAAATTTATGACCAATGTATTTTACAGCAATAGAGCACTTTTATGAACTCCATGGAAGAGAATGTGTATGGTTCCTCCATTTGTTTATTAACCCCACTGCTCACAAATGGTTAAAAGATACTTGGATCTGGAGAGCTCAGACAGTGAAGTTTTGCCATGTTGCTTTTAGTAAAGGTGCTTGCTTAGAGGTGATAGAAAAAAAAATCATTATTGCAGGATTAGGTAGGAGGGAGAGCTTGATCTGCACTGCACCCAGTGCGTGATATGATTACTAATAGAAGCAGCTGCAACATTCCACCCTGTACACTGCAGACCACATGTCTGATTAAATCCCAGCACCATTCCCAAGTATCTTCCCTTCCTGCACAATTACCTATGTTGCAGCAATACATCTACCTGCACAACAGCACTCAACACTTGTTATTTTCTTACAGTACACAGTGCAATGTCGTATTACATGTGCCCCTATACCTTTCAATAAAGTGTATCCAAACCCAAGAGCAAAAATCACATATATTGCAGCGTTCCTGTCCTTGTAAATACTTTTTTGTGGAGGCTGCATATATTTTCTTTTTTTGCAAGCTGTATTCCTGACCTGGTGGTTCTCTTTGTAACACACTTCTTGTCGGAAAGTGATCATTTCCGATTTACTACAAAACACCTACCCACTCCCAAGTTATCTGGCAGAATCAACAGATACTGTTTGCACTTATCAAACAGATGTAACATGCCTAATGGCATACCAAATTGTTGCAAATAATAATAGTTATTGATAAGGTTACAAATGCTTTAAAAAGGCCCTGATAGGTACCTAAATAAATAAAACTGCCCTGCAATAGAAGGGCTAGAAGCCTGTGTCCATGATGTCCAGGTAAAGCGGGCCTAATTATTATTTTTTTTATGTTTGAGTCCGGCAGTGGGCAGTCCTGTTTGGACCTGCGTTCATAATGATGTGTGAGTGCTGTTTAAGAAAAAAGTACTCTGAATTTAGGTGCATTGAATGAGGCTGTTTGTCATTTATTGCAAAAAACAAAACCAAACTGAGGACATCTAGTGGCAGAAGAAAGTACTGTGGGGGGCAGTCCCAGACTGAAGGCAAGATTTGCAACAAAAGCTTCATTTTTTTTTAAACTTTTAATGGTCTAGTTATTATTTATTTAGTTTCTTTTTGTGGTGTTGTGTCTTGGGATTTGTTGATGAGATCATTTATTGTAATATAATCACCTTTATATGCATTCAAATAACTTAAACCCTTTCTCATTAAAGGGGAACTGTAGTGTACACAGTTGTGATAGGGTATTTACTATATAATTATACTGTTTAAGGTGGGACTAAACCCACTGAATATTTACCAACACGGTTCTATGTGCCACAATCTTTTTCTTCCTCTCTTCTGCATTCTGATTTTCGCTCATCTTGATTGGCCAGGCCAGGATGGTGTGACTCCTGCGCAGGAGTGGGGGTTCATTCAGTCCTTGCATCCTCACAGGAAGCCGAGATAGCTGATATCCAGGCAACCAACACTGAGCTGTGCATGCAGCTGGGTCGCAATCAAGCAGGTAACAATGTTTATTGCAGAAGGGACATCGCCTGTCCCTTTCTATAATATTCACCCGCTTGTTGGGCAATTTTTAAAGTAGAACTTTAATTTCACTTTGACTCCAGTCCAACATATAGAGTATGAAACTAATACATACATAATAAATAGTATGCAGTTAAATGTATTTTTAATGCAAGCAATCTATACACCTAAAGTTGACCAAATTTTAGCCTCTTGCAGTCCAAAGCAAAGCTGGAAGAAGGAAGAAACTGTACAAGGTGTCAGTCAGATGTGCTGCAATAATGAGGAAGAGAAAATAGATTGACAAAGCGACGATCTGATCTCAAACATATCTAAATAAAACTGCAAAAAAAATCACTGGCTACATGGCTAGCATCCAACTGTTTACATTAGGAGCTTCATCTTACTGATCGGATTATTTTTGTTCACGTCAGAGGGGCTGTGAGGATATCAGTGACCTCTCTGCAATCCTCGCTCTGTGTATCATTGTTCTAGACATTGTTAGTTTCCTAATTCTATGTAGCTTGTTTACAGTTTGCTCTTCACATTTCACAGAAGCTCCCTTGGCTTCCTCAAGAGAAAGAGGTCCGGAGTATTACCATCATTACATCTCCTGAGATGCCACAAGAGGAGGCAGTTAAAGCAACACCACACCGGTGGTGTCCCCACTACGGTGCTCTGCCATTGCTGGGTAACACACCGGCTGCACACAGGGGAGTCACAAAGGATGAAATTACAACAGACACATGTAATAGCAAAGAAACAACTAGGGCAAACAGCTACATGAATTGGCAGGTTAAGAGGAAACGTTAGCAAAGTGGAATTGTTTCCTCTCCTGAACTAGATTTAATAGAGTGTATCTAATGATAACAGAGCCTGGAGACTCTCTGTTCATCCACCTCTTACCATTACTGGCAGTTTTAGAAACCCCAGAGCCACTAGTTTCACCAGTCACATTTGGGTTAGTGAAAAGAGTACATGCTTAGCTTTTATTTAAATAGCTATTTAAATGGTCTGTTCACTCACAACTATTTCACAGGTGGCAGAGTACAGTGACTCAAAAAGAGACTCAAAAGAGACCCCTTGGCTGCTTTGGGTAGCACAGTACAATTACATGACTGTGATGTAATTTTTTTTGTTAGTGAGTGCCGGCCTCGAAGGAGCCTCCTTGACTGCCACAGGTGGCAGAGCACAGTCACATGACTGTGATGTCATCTTTTTTATTATTAAGTACCGGCCTCAAAAGGGACCCCTTGGCTGCTTTGGGTAGCAGAGTACGGTCACATGACTGTGATGTCATAATTTCTATTATTAAGTGTCCGCCTCAAAGGAGCCTCCATGGCTTCCCCAGATTGCAGAATACAGTCACATGACTGTAATGTCATCTTTTATTTTACAGATTGCCAGTCTCAAAAGAGCCTCCTTGAGCGCTCCAGGTAGCAGAGTACAGCCACCTGATTGTAATGTCATCTTTTCCATTATTAAGTTCTGGCCTCAAAGGAGCCTCCTTGACCGCTCCAGGTAGCACAGTCACATGACACATGACTGTGAAGTCATCTTTTCTTTTAATTAGATGAGTTAAATGATTACTGCAAGCTGAAGCCCACATAAAGTATGCCGGACAAGCCAGTTCTATACATCCAATGATTTTTCTATTAGGAATCTGTAGGTAGCACAAATCAGTGTGCATTAAAAGTTATCTGTATAGTATAAGAAGCATGTGAGGCTATGGTGAATAAAAACAACTAGATATTTTCCTTGTCTTAGTTTGCTAGCAGCAGATTTGATATGTGGGAGATTTTAAGGCATTACCAGATGGGCACAGACTGGTGACATCACCGATGGAAACCTTCCAACCTAGCAGAAGAGGAAGCGCATTACTTCATGAACAGCTTTAAAGGAGAAGTCAAACTTAGAACATTCAGACAATAAAACACACTCTCTCTAATGTATATAATGCTATGAATGCTGTAGAAAAAAAGACAAATTACAAAACAGCAGAGAATAAATCATTGTCATGAACCCCAATGCCGCTTTGCTCTGCTTGATCTGCATCCCATCAACAATGGAAAGACTTAGATATAAATAACAAGTTACACTGGGTTACATCATGAAAACCTGTATATTTCTGGCTCATGTATAAACTGGCACTCCTCCCTTACATGCAAGAGAACAGCAATTGTTAACCCTTTTCCTCAAATGAGAAATGGAGGTGCAGTTTAGCGGATCTTCTTTATTTTATTTTAATATATTAACGAAAGACGCAAATTGGAAAAGATTAGACATGGCCTCTGAAATAGCATAAACTTCTAGATTTTAGTGACTGGGTTTACATCTACTGTAACATAGGACTTATTTTTTTGTACTGGGCTGTTTCTTCTTTTTTTAATCAATGAACATAAAAGTAATGATGAATTCATGTAATCAAAGACTTTTAATAAAATACTGAAATGAGTCTAAATAGTAGAAAACAAATTATCCACTTATAAGGTAATGATGAAAACTTTTGTTGTGGTAAAATGATGCAGAATATGATTTGTGCACTGTGTTTTTCTCCATAAAGGGTGCTATATTTAATTTGTAGATCAGCCCAGACTGCAATTATCTGCAGCTGAAAACATTCGCTCCCCCCTCCCAGCCATCTTTTCTAGCTAAATCAAATTAATTTCCCAACCTATATATTTACAGATGAAACAACAAACACTAAAAAGACCAATTAATACATTAAAAGGCAATTAAAGTTAATAAACCGTTAGAGTCCAGTTTAATTTCCTGCATTGCTGCCAAGGCCACAATTGTCCTGAAATACAGAATGTCACAAACTGCGGTTCGTATACACAAAAGAGACATGATGTCACACGTTGTCCCTACAAATTGCCCCTACAACCTACCAGGTTTAGGCTTTTAGGGCGACCGCTCATTTTGTGGTTGTGTCTATAGGGAAATGCATTTTGTCTTTAGAAGCATTATTTTTGCATTTGAGAAGCTTCTTGGATTGTGCAGTCTTCGCTGACAGGTGCATTAGACCTGCAGTTCACCTCCTTCTGACCTGTGTTGATCTATTTCAAAGCTGCATTAACTTACATGAAACTGGCTTTGAATTCCTATTGACTTGTAAAAGGGAAGAAGAAGTTCTGATGTGAACAAAAGTCTGTCAAAACAGACCCTTAGGTACTTCTCAGCCTGGATCCCAACTGCTACCGCAGTCACTAGCACATTGTTGCAGAAATGAACCAAAATCAGCATGACAATCTCTAGCAGGTGCAAACTTAGTTAATCAACTAAAATATTACAAGTGTATCTGGGCCCATGTCAGATAACCAAAATCATGCAGGGAAATTTAAAGAAAATCTTTACTAGGAGTAATAAGGCTGCACCAGCTAATATTTGTTCCAGTAAATAAATATTTTTTATGTCTGGTCACAAAAGTGACAGCTGGTTCCTTACATATGTCTCCAATGACCGCATGTTCTGCTGCAACATCCTGCAGCTTTATGATAGGAAATAAGACGCCTTCTTACCTTAAACTTTGAACATGGTTCTGTAACAAAGTGCAAAGATAATGGTGAAAACAAAAGGATACATGCGTACTCCTCCATTTCGTGTCCCAATTGCCAAAATTTTCTGAACTGGATCAAAAGCTAAAGCAGTGGGCTGATATGGAAATCCGTGCCGGACAGTCTAGAAAGAAAAAATACAGAGCCTGTTATTTATATGGTTTTTATAAAGTTCCAAATAAAAAAGAAACTTATACAAATATAATCATATGTGATAATAAAGACAACCAATTCACCAGTAAAGGATAATTAATGCTCCTTGTAAGGTGTCCATTGGACAATCAGAAGTAGATGTTTTACACAATTTTGACCTTATCATTTTTAGTTTTAAACTCAAAGTGCTGAACGTACACAGAACTACATGTTCCACACAGCTTTGCACCACCAATTTGCACCAACTATTAGTAGTCAACCTGACCCTGCTGGGTGTCAATGCTGAAAATAACTGTAAGATGAATGCGCTGGAGCTTCACACTTTTTAACTTAGTTCCTGCAAAGCACCAACAGCAGTCACTGATTAATTTAATCCAGCAATGCATATAGTAACAGCAGGTTTTTAGCTGCTTTCAGTGATGTTGGGATACTGGTGAGTCGCTGTACCTTTAGAGAGGATGCAGTTGCCTTCTGGTTAACCTGAATATATTTTGCTATGTATGTCCCTTGGCTTTACATAGTTTCCAAATGTATACAACATAATCCTCTTGAGCTATTGAGCTTGGTGAGCAATTTGCTCTTACTGGCTAGTATGTTGCTAATTTTTTCGTGAAGCATATAGTTCCCAGCAGAAACATGAATTCCTAGGTTGACAGTTCTCCTGCTTAGAGAAAAGCTCAGCAAAATCAATTTTTTTAAGTGTTCCTGCAGGCTGAAACTAGAAGGATCACCAGGTCAAAAGAAAGGGAAGAAAATATCAATGATATAAAGCAAGACTAGGAATAGAACAAGTGAAGGATAAGCCATTATTTCATTCTATAATATTTTAGAACATTAAGGCCTCTGATAGCTCCTAAGCACTTGCAAACCTTCAAATGAGAAAAGAAAACACAAATTCCACATCACTGAGATCTACCCACCCAATCATTCTTATAACATATGGATGTGTTTTGACAGGTGACATTTACTAACACTGCCAAATGTTGACATATGGACAATATATTCTGTGGTGCTTGTAGTGACAAGCTAGAGGATGGGCAAAACCTGCTGTTCACCATTCTGTAGCCGGCTTTGTGCTTGTCACACTGGCAAATATTTATTTATCTGATATTAAGGCACCTCATTGAACACTGCTTTTTTTTCACCTTCACATACTTTCTGTTTTTGGATTATAATGAGTAAATTCAAGGTAACATTAATGATGTTGAAATACCTATTTAATCAAATTTAGATTCAATCAGAAATGATTTATTTTCATTATCAACGCATCAATTAACAAAAGTAAATTCACAAAAGGAAATCAAATTCTCAGCTACATTGAAAAGGACGCATCATACTTCAAACACCATTTTATTACTTGCTTAATCTTTTGTTTTTCTGTTAACATTGAAAGAAATCTATTTAAAAATGACAAAGAAAAATGTACACAAGCTTTGATATTATCTCTTCGATTCAATCAAATCAAAGCTCCCAACTGTCTGCAATGATAAAGAGAAACATATTTTACAGTGCAGTATTTAGGCTCATGAGACGCACGCTCCCTTTAACTCCGTTCATAAACACCACAAGGTGTTCATAGAAAAGAAAAAACATTTTTATGAGTTTACTGACACCTGCAGTGGTCAGTGCCAGCAAAAAAACACCCTGGGCCAACATTGCCATTGTTTTTATTTTATAGCTTATGAAAACTGGCTATACAATAGGACAGTAATGTTTCTAGACATTGTTACCATAGTGGGAACCCTTAAAATACCTTTCAGGTCTTAGGGAACCCCTTCTATAATTACTTTATCCATAGCTCACAGTACATTAGTGTGGTGGTCAGTGGGAAGAATGCCTCTTATATTGCTAGCAAATGGGAATAATGTCACCCTTACAGCCATATAGCCAAAAAGATCATTGGTGTCAGTTCCTTAGAGGAACAAATTGCTCATTGCTTAGGGAACTCCTAGCAACCCTGGAAGAACGCTAGGGATTCATGGTTCCCTTTGTGAGAAACGCTGGTCTGCAGTGAGATTGCTGCAAATCTCACCATGCTCTCATCACCAAACTGTCAAAATCATTATTGTGGTTCATACTATAAAATACCAGTATGATATTATAGTTAGTATATAATGTCATTAGCTATGTTTTACATAACATATGGACAGGTAGGAACAGAAAAGTTGAAAGAAAATTATTATTATTATTAATATTATTATTATTATTATTATTATTAATAAACAGGATTTATATAGCGCCAACATATTACACAGTGCTGTACATTAAATAGGGGTTGCAAATGACAGACTAATACAGACAGTGATACAGAAGGAGAGGACTCTGCCCCGAAGAGCTTACAATCTAGTAGGTGGGGGAATTTACATAAGATAGGTATATATATATATATATATATATATATATATATATATATATATATATTGTGAGGGGTTACCCTCAGGATCGCCTTTGCTGGGGTCAAAGGACACTTGTCTGGTTCATCCAACTCAGATCACACACCGAGGTATCAGCCTTAAGGTGGTTTGCAGCCAGGTTTATTGAAGGTTGCAGATAAAATAACAAAAACAGCAAAAGAAAACCTTGCCTGTCCGGCACTTACTATACATCAGACGTCCATGTCTATCAGCTGGAGGGCTTCTTCCTGTCAGCTTAAAACCAAGCTTTCAGGAACCTTCTACTCACTTTTGAGTTCCACTTACACAGACCGACTTTCTGAGTCTCCAAGCAGAGCTCCCTCACACAGAACCCCTGTCTGTGTCTCTCCAAGCAGAGCTCCCTCACACAGAACCCCTGTCTGTGTCTCCCCAAGCAGAGCTCCCTCACACAGAACCCCTGTCTGTGTCTCCCCAAGCAGAGCTCCCTCACACAGAACCCCTGTCTGTGTCTCTCTGCAAAGCTCCCTTACACAGAGCCCCTGTGTGTATCTCTCCAAGCAGAGCTCACGCACACAGTCCACCTGTCTGTGTCTCCAAACAGAGCTGACTGAGCTCCTGGCTCTATGTTATATCCCCACCCTCAGTGCTTCATTATTTACCTCACAGGTGAGAGTCTTCCACCTGCTACTTCACAAAGGAGAGGAATCTTGGGCAAATATATCTCTTCCACCTCCAATCCTGCCTTGGTGTCACTATATATATATATATATTTATATAAAAATATGCTATTAGAAATAACAATGAACGTGCACCCTTAAGAGGGGTTTTCAAAGTAAAAGTAAATGTAAAAACACTTGCAATCATAAAAAAGAGGTAATAAAATACAAAAAATAAATTTAAATTTACATTTTTTTAATTTTTTTTTTTTACAAAAGGAAGGTGTTATGTTAAATGCTGGACAGGGAGAGCAATCTAACTCCAACCATGCCAATATATCAACCAGGGATGCAAGCAGGACAGTGTCTATGTTTAATGATCTGATTATTGATTAGTTAGCAGCCTCCAATCCCTATTGATAAATGTGTTTGTTAATAATCTAATGATTACAGTATTATATCATTAGTTAGATTGTAATCTAGCAACACTGTTTTTAAAATTATTCACGGATCCAGTTAAAATATTTTATTCCTTTACCCCCACAAGGCTTAAGAATCTCTGGTCTAGAGTAACATAACCACCATGGGCATATGTATAAAGAAGTGAATGTGACTTTTACAAAGCAATCCATGTAATTTACACATAAAAACCTGGAATGTTAACCTGCAGTGAGTTTTTGGTCAATGTTAGCTTCACTGCTTTATAAATATGGCCCTGAAGGTAGTATAGAAGTACAAATATTTATAAAGACATCAGAAAAGAGAGGCAACTTTAGAAAAAATAGATACATGGCATTTGGTTCCAAAAGAGGGGCACTAATCACAACAAAAAAACTATAATCAGTTCATAAATATGAATCTTATGTTACTGGTAAGAATGGAATGGGCGTAATGTACAACTGAACAAATCCCACATATACCATGATCACAAGAAAGAGAGCAGCTGGAAAGAAAACAAAAATCTGATGTTGGAAAATTCAACACAAATAAGTATTATTATCTGCTGGAAGCACAAGCACAACAGTGATTTGCAGTTTGTGAAAATCATACTTCATGCAAAAGAAACCAAAAACAAAAAGGTAGAGAAGGATATAAAATACAATAACATTATGTTACTCCATAACACAATACTTTGAAACAGTCCAACCTAAAACCAATGTTTGTTTTATTTATTAGTAGAACCTGGTGGGCTGTGTCACCTGTTGGATTATATTATCATTTGGCAACTGCATTGGTATGATATTCCGCCATTGTTCTTGGCTCTTACTACCTATCCTATCGTTTTTTTAATTTTATTTATTGTTTTACTTTACACAGTTCCCTAAAAATAAAGAAACCTAGGTGACTACACACTATTATAACAAAGAAATAAAAGTTTGGGACAGAATATAGAACATCAAAAACATCATTTAAATTGTATGGTCCAGCCAGGTGCACCATGGAATGATCACTGAAAACAAACAACTGTCCATGCAGATGCATTTGGGTGACGATCGTTCGCTATCTATTGTGTGTAGTCATGTAGTGATGGTGGATTGTTCTTCGGTACACTTTCTCTAGTATGCGTCACTTACTGCATCGTTCAAACAAACGTATCCAGTGTGTGTACATTATTGGTGGATTATATTTAAACGATCATTACAGCAAATACAGAATCGCACACTACACGATTGTTCAAAATAATCATAATTAATCGTATCTGTTGTTAGTCTTTCGTTTTCTAACGACAATATTTGCACGTTTGTATGTAGTATTAAAGCAGATCTTAACTCAAAATTTTTATATTTTTTTTATAAGTGCAGCACTTCCCCTTTCTGTCTTGATTGCTGCGGCGAACAAGACAGAATGAAGCACAAAGCCTCCAGGATTATCTACGTCACGCATCCTGGGAGGCTCTTTACCACATCCCCTGATCTCAGGCATGCTCAGGAGGAGCCCTTTTCCTTCGCTCATGCAAAGAGATTGGCAGTCTTTTTACCCATCTACATCACCCGATCTCGTACCTGTTCAGTGTGAAATTAGGTGACGTAGGAAATTAGGTGAGGTGACCAGAAAAAAGAGAGAAAAAGATGTCTGCGCCCGGCCGAAGACGGATACCAAGAGAACATGGGGCCCAAACGAAGAAATTAATGGTGTGGTTTTTTTTATTTTGGGTTGAGTTCCGCTTTAGCTAGCAGGTTAGAAAATCTGTGATGTTCTCCCAACAATTAGTAGCATCTGCCTGTATACCCAACCTTTAACCTTTGACACTTGTGTCCAGTTGGTAGTTTATTTGACATTAGCGATCTTTTTGGCTATTTGTAGAGGCGACGTCCTTCACACTGGCCAGCAATGTAGGAGGGAGTCTTATTAAGTTATTTCAAGTGTTAAAGTGAGAAAACAAATGGAAAACCTCTGGTTGACTTACATACACCAGATGCCCAGTCCTAGTGACAGAGGGTAGTAGGTTGAAAAATGCCCCAACCCTGAGCATCCATTATACCAGATTTATAATACCAATACCTCTCCTCTATATAGTCAGAATTTCTAATTCTGCAGTCTTGCATGTCAAGGCCAATCTACAGACATGTTGTTCAGAAAATAATGTCTGGCAATCAATACAAATTATAAAATGCATTTTTCTGTGACTGGTAATCAATGCCCGCCTGGTGTAAGTGAAACATGTTATAGGTCACACATAACCACACATGTAGCTAGACATTATTAGAATATTTTCAAGCACTTATAGAATCCAATTTGCATTTAAATGACTAAAAAATCATTTGTGAGAAAAGACTCTGAGGCTTGATTTATGTGAAGCAGAATTAATTCCACATTGATTTATTACAGTAACCCCAATTAATAATCTTTAAAGCGAGCTGTGTGCTGGTTATATTGAAACAGAATGCACAAGGGTAAAAGGTTAAGAGAAATGACATTTATTATTCCTGATTATTGTGAAAATCCATGTGAGTTGCTCCTTGGAGATCATATCATCTATAAGTCCTTTGGAGGCCTCTGCAATACATAACTCCTCCTATGACAAGTGGAGGGGGGTTATATAAAAGCTGATATTGCTATTTTATAATTTAAAGAAAACAAATATATCTCATTGTTAGTGTGTAAATAGTCCCAACATACATTTGGAGCTACAGAATAAACTAGTGAAAACCAAGCCTGATGTGAACCTGAACTAAGTTGCACATGTGAACTACCTGTAGATAAAAAGTTTCCTGTGTTTTGGGTGCCTGTGGGGCAGATTTATGGGTGCTTGTGGGGCCATATTACGATCTGTGGTACCTATAGGGGCAGTGTTATCACCTAAGGTACCTGTAGGGGTAGTGGTATGATCTGGGGTGCTGGTTGGGGCAGTATTATGATCTGGGGTGTTTGTGGGGGCAGTGTTATGATCTGGGGTGTCTTTGGGAGCAGTGTTATGATCTGGGGTGCCTGTGGGGGCAGTGTTATGATCTGGGGTGCCTGTGGGGGCAGTGTTATGATCTGGGGT
>NC_092858.1:175977724-175980124 GCF_032062135.1 Pyxicephalus adspersus
GGGGGGGGGGGGTAATGCCCAGAACAGAAGTTTTGTTCTATACAAACACACTGAAAAATATATTGCAATGGGCAATAAGTTTAAAAGACATAAATTAAAACATATGTGATTCATAATAAACAAAGCCATAAAGAATAAGAAAAGGGCATTCCAAAAATAAAAAAATGAAGGTTAACCTACATTGTTTGAAAACTTTAAAGAATATAACCAAAGATGTACAAAGGAGATAAAATGTGCAAAACTTCAAAATGAAGGACAGATTGTGAAAGAAACTATTAAGGTAAACCCAAAAATGTTTTTTAATATATTTATATATATATATATTAATAACAAAAAGATCAGTGCTGACCAGGTAGGCCCCTTGTTGTCTCTGGGTTGGTGACTGGGGATAAAGAAAACATGGACTAAACACATTTTTTAGCTCTGTCTACACAAAGGTAAATGGCAGAGCTCAAATCAAACTTTGCTAAAAGCAACTTCACTGACTTGAACGAGCCACAATGGCTGAAAATTAATATGATTGAGAAACAATTGGATAAAATGAGGTTAATAAAACACCAGGACCTGATCGATTACATCCACGTGTCATCAAAGAGCTGAGCTCAGTTATTTCAAAGCCATTGTTTCTATATTTTAGAGACTCTTTAATCATTGGCATGGTGCCAATAGATTGGCTTAAGCCAATGTGGTTCCTATTTTCAAAAAGGGAGCAAAGGCATTACCAGGTAACTACAGACTGGTAAGTTTAAATCTATAGTTGGAAAGGTTGGAGAGAGTTGGACAAATAACCACAAAGAGGAGTTTCTGCTGGAAAATAATAATATAAGTGATAGTCACCATAGATTCAAGAAAGACAAAAGTTGTCAAACAAATTTACTCTCTTTTTATGAAGTAAGTAGAAAGTGGAGTAGCAGTTGAAATAGTGTACTTGGACTTTGCTAAAGCATTTGACACTGTACCCTACAGACGGCTAATATGCAAATTAGGGTCTTATAGGTTTAGAACATTCAATCTGTTCAGCAAACTGAACCAGGGTTTGTGGCCTTCCTGAGGATCAACTATAAAAATAGAGTTTTTGAATTTGGGATATGTTTATTTCCCTAATGGTTGAACTTAATGGACTTATGTCTTTTTTCAACCTAACTATTTAACTATAAAAGAACCAATACAAGATCTTGAAGAAAAATTATTGCAGCTCTGGACAGAATTAAATGTTATCACATTGCACACATTGCAAAAGAATATTGAAACTATACCATGGCAAATGGGTGGCATAACCAAAGCTAAAGGAAGTCCATCAAAATATTATTGTGTGTGTTTTTTATTGAACTTGCAATGTGGATTACTATATAAATACAGATACTGCTTTATAAAAACTGATTTTGTTATTTTATATTCTGTTTCATATCAATGAATCAGTCTACATTTGACAGTCTTGCTTTCCGTGTGCTACCACAATTTTTGATCTTAGGCAGAGAAAATGTGCGGCATTAAAACACAAATATTTGTGCTGTAACAAATGGAAATGTACATCACACACAGTATTAGAGACAAATCTGATTTCCATATAAGTAATGTAACTCTGATAACAAAAATAAGGATCTATCCCAACTCTCTGGATAACTCTCCTGACTGGAGTGCACATTAAAAGCACAGTAACACGTAGCTTGGAGTTCAAACAACCCATCCTAATTTCTTTGTATTCCTGATTTCCCCTCTGTTCCAGAAATTACTAAGTACCTGTGACCTCTTGTGCCTCAGTGACCCCTGTTCTCAAGCAATCCTAGTGCTCCTGGTTTCTGTGGTGACCTTGTGTCTTTTAATGACCCTGTGTGTAATTCATCTAATTAAAAAATACATTTTAGAGCTGAAAATACTACCCTGAAATGCTATATATTTTGAGAACCTATAAAAAAAAAACAGTAGATGCAAATTTTCATGCCTCATGACACAACTGTCTTTAAAACCTGTATTTGCTAAATAAATTAGTGCACAAAGTCACAAAATTATCTATTGTTTTGTGCAACATTGTGCAAAAGATGTGTCTTGCGTAAGAAGATACCAAATATGTTAGAGCAATATACTCAATATTAAATTAAGGAAAGATTAAAAACCTTAAGAGCTCTTTGGTTTTTTGTCAACCATAAATGACCTGGGAATGCACAGCAAAACATAAAATGTGTTGCAGAATTGTCATTTTTGTATGCACATGTGTTCTTGGCAGTGCACATGTTTAAGTATGTGTATAGGGCTATGGGCCCAGCCTCTATGTAACAGCACAAAACAAATAACGGGTTAGCTTTATAGAGATATCATGGGTTTATAGGACCCCTAAAAATCCTCTCTGCACAACTTGAACAGCTTGGAATGAGCCCACCAAACATTAGACAAAAAAGATTA
>NC_092858.1:175983695-176001080 GCF_032062135.1 Pyxicephalus adspersus
AGAGAGAGAGAGAGAGAGAGGCAAATATTCACAACTGCAAGTTATTTTTAGAAACTCAATGTAAAGGTGTGTGTGTTTAGCAAACAGGAGTTATGATACCATTTTTTGTTGTTTGTTTAATTATCGACTGTCCAAAGTATATATGTATTGCTAGGCAGATATCTAATAATATTATGAAGCCAGTATGAATGTAAGAGAAAAAAAAGAACAGAGATGAAGCTCACTGCGGCCAGCTACACATTTCCCACAGGGAATACGTCATTCTCTTGACTGCTACACACCCTCGGGAGAATGCATTGGAGCATAGCCAATTCATGGCAAAGAAGAGACAAGGAAATCTTTATAACACCACCTGTGAAATCTGTTTTATGAAGTCTAAAATCCACCAATTTCATCCTAAGTGAAGCAGTAAAGAACTCTTTAGACCCCATCAACATTCACATGCACAGCCCTAGCACTGCTAATTACCATATCCATGATTGTATACATTCTGCTCACCGTGCCCAAGCTTTGACCTCTAAAATAAATCGGTAAAAATGTCCTCATTAAATGACTTGCGGCATTGGAAATCTTAGAACTAGATACGCGCTGTCATTGCAAACTGCTCGGTTATAATACTTCCATTTGGTCAAGTGATGTGATTATGAATGACAGCAAGAGGATCTCATCTCATAATTTCTACATAGTCATTTATTAATCCTGGGAACAGTTCACAATTAATTGACAGGCTGCTAAATTTGTTGATGGTGAAATATTAAAGTGAATTACTGAAAAATAAACAACCAAAGAAAATATACCAAAAAAGAATTGTAACAAAAAATATAATCAAACCTCCAACAAACAGAAATGAATAATTTTTTCTATAAACATTATTGTGTATGTAAATAAAATGTTGAAAAACAATTGCTTTTAATCCTTTTTTGTTTACCTTTGTTTGCAGCCTTTAATCCATTTTTATTTTCAGGTAGGTAATATACTTAGCAATACTGACATTCTATTCTTCAATCCATGGTTTGGATTGACAGAAATGAATATCTCCATTTGTAAAGGGAACCCCAGAATGAGACAGACCTTGTTGGACCTGGAGATAACTCTTATATCGGTAAAAATGTGAAAGTAACAATATCTGGTTTATTGGAGGTATTATAGTTATCCGGTAGCTTCAAGTGAGTTTTAAAACCGAGGGAGCGTTATTCATTTTGCTGTGTATGGCTAAGCTCCTCAAATGCAGGTTATTACTTTGATCCTTTTACTTTTCTGTTTGCCAGTGCAGAACGAAGCATGGTAAGTCGATAATGGGGAAAAAGTCAGCTGCAAATATTGGTGACCAGTCCTATTACCTAGTATTTTGGGGGTTTTTTTGGAGAATAGCTTCCACAATGCAGGTCCTCTCTCTTGCAAATCTATATTTAATATTACAAAGTATCCGTTTACATAATTGTAACCCTCAAGTAAAATATTACTCTTTCTTTCTTTCTCTTTAACTGCCTGAAATCTATCTGTATGATAGCAGAAATAAGCCTGACAGTGGGAGGTTCTGTGGGCTAATCAGAGCTCTAATGAACTGCACAATAACTAACACGTTTACATATGGAGAACAATCATACATATGGAGAACAGGAAGAGAAAATCCTCGGCAGCATGAGGACACCTGTTCATAGTCCAATGAGCAAGCAGGTGACACCAAAAGTGGCAGAATTATAACAAGAAATAATTCATGTCACCTTGCCATCTGTCTGGTTGAATCAAAAGAATGGCAGAACGTAACAACCGATATTTTGGTTAACATACACGGTATGCACCTGAGCTATTTTGCTGGACATCTGCTGGCTAGATGTATGCCAAGCCAAATATCATTTGTTGTTAGCAGGGCAAACACTGTGTTCAAACCTTCCTGTACCCCAGGGGTGTAAAACTCAGGCCCGTGGGCCAAATCTGGCCCACACTGTAATTATATTTGACCCGCGAGAAAATACTAAATGTCTATTAAAACTGGCCCGCCGGTAGACAGTGCATGCACCGCTAATACTACAAATCCCAGAATGCTCTGCTGGACGGGCAATCAGGACCCACAAGCGCTTCATTTGTTTATGCTTTTTCTTGTTCTTTTGTTTATGCCTTTTTTATGTTTATGCACTTTTCCTTGCTACTCCAAGGCATGGACTTGAATGGTTGAATTTCCATTGAAGAAAACTGGAGAAAACTTACTATTAAGCTTTTCTTGTTCCAGATTCAATTTAAACAAATCATAAGTTTGTTTCCATATAAAAAGGTTCATTGTTATATCTGATGAGAAGGAAAAATTTCCTCAATTATAGATATTTTTTAATAAATATCAAGGTTGGCCAGTGACCACATTTTTCATTTTGGCCCCCTGCTGTACCCTGTCCAAAAAAAAGTTTTTGCTGGATTTACACTTTAACTAAACAATACAAAATAAAAGCAGGCAGAGATACTTGTAGCAACTAATGTCACCAATATATAAATACATCACTTATATATATATAATATTTATATAGTGATATATAAATACATCACTATAAATACATCACTTTTACCACATACATAACCCCAGGACAGTAGTTATCAGTGCAGGAAACGGATAACATGGTATATGTATATATCACTTCATATAAAGAAATATAAAGGTAACTCAGTTTGCCTTTTTTAATGAAGCAAACATTTTGCTTTTCATTTTTCAGTTTCCCATTTTAAACTGCTGTATGTTCCTGCGTGCATGCATCAAGCTAGACGAGCCGCTGGGTATACTCTTTTAATCATTTTACATAATGTTCTAGGCATGTTTGCCTCCTATTCCTTTGCAGTAAAAAAGCCCGATTCCCCTGAGACTGTAGTCAGAACATGCGTCTCGAGAGCCTCACGTGGCTGCTTCATTCCCAGGATGAACTAAGCAGTATTATGATTGAACAACTCTGGTACAATACTTCCTTACAGCAGACACAACCGCCTGGCTTCTACTTAAAATTGATAGATACACCTGTTAAAATGGACTATTGGTCCCATTAAAAGTCCACGCATTTCCACTTTATTGTGCTGTACCATCATATATTATGAGTTTTTCTTGGAAATGTTTTAAAACACTATATTGTATTAATAGCAATGCAATTCCTGGCATTTCAGTGGTCAGTATTGGCAAAGGCGAGGCACACTTTTCACCACAGTCATCCTCATATTGTTGTAGTGTAACCAGGTCGGGTCGGTAAGGTTAGGTAGTGCAGTATAACTTATGTTGATACACATAAAAATATAAAGTAAAATTCAGATCCCAATAAACAATTGCTATAACAGGAACACAGAGGTAAGATGTGTCTATATCTTATCTATATTGATTATAAAATCTATAAACCTAATTGATCATAGATTTTATATGATCATAGCTGCATTTCCCTTTCTTCTTTATCACTAATTTGGTGATCCGGGAGCTCATTTAGATTACAGTTTTGTAAATCTTGGGAGGTATTCCCAGACACACATTGCAAATTCCTTACAGTTTCTCATATATTGCACAACAGAAGTATCATAATGTCAGTGCTAAGCGTTGATTTCCTTTACCGCACCCAAAATCAGATGTAAAGCTAAGTTAAAATATTATTATCTTTTAGCTATAAAGCAATGAATTTGGGGTATACAAATTATGACACGGAAGGAGAAGAGAGTCCTGCCTAATCAAGCTTACAATCCAAGAAGAGGGGGGACCTAGTATACAATACTTATTAGATATAAAATTGTGGCTAATTAGAGAATTTTTAAAGAGAGAGGAATATTGGTAGGTGAGTTGGAGAAGATGAATTATGCAGGATTGTTTTAAGGTGTTGAAAGTAGATGCATGATGCATGACTATCGATCTGCTCTCCTGATGTTATGGGGTAATGACCAATACCTATCAGCACAGATAGGGTTAGCAATGATCCATAGAAAGAAAGAAGCAGAAACAAGGAAATCCTTGCACTGCATTCCTGCAGTCACAGCTTCCCCTCCAGCAAGGAAAATGATCATTGACATAGATGCCAAGGACTTACAGGCTATTCACATAGCAAAGTAAAATTTCCATTTGCAAGGATTTTTTCATTTAGCCTGTGCTGAGTTAAACCATCCAGTCATAAACAAAAAAAGGGTTTTGTAAATCTTTGCATGTTATTGTATATCCTTTGCAAAATGCAATAACAGCACATTCACTAAGGTAGGTGAACCATCCCTTGAAAGGGGAGAAGACTGTCAAAATACATTCAGTAAATGAACCCATTGTCTTATACTACTTCTAAGGACAGCAAAAAGACCAATGGAAATTCTTGGAAAAGTAGAACTCTTAATAAAGCCGAAACAACATCCAAAGTAATGCTGCATGAGAACAGTGACGCCACTAAAGTTAAGATGCTCCCTATAATGTTGTTGACTACTGTGGATTTTCTGAATTGACAGACTAAAAGGTAAAAAAAATAAAGAATGATATTTTTTCTTTTTATCCTTGGCACATTCATTTTTTCCCAAATGTGTACTGTTAATTTTATTAAGGAAACACTTTCTGGGGTACAAACCAGGAAACTAGCTAATAGATAAGGAGATCACTGCTGGCTTGTATGGGGCCAGTAATGAATGATAAATGATAAAGTATTAAAGTCGGGGACAGCACAGAAACAACCTTTCACTGAAGGAAATATCAGCTCTATATTTCACTCAGTAAAGGTAAAGTGTATGTAAACCCCAACATTGAACTACTCTTACTTTCCAACTTTTTAGTCTGTTAAAAGAACCAATGAAAGTGTTTTGCCGTATCTATTTACAGGTGTAAAAAAATCCTATTGATCCTGACAGAAACTTGTGAGCAAAAAACTTTCTGTGCTCCCTGACTCTACTGCACATTTATTGGTTACATTTTTCAGTTTTTCCGGATTTCATCTCCACATTATGCTATTGAAATGAGAAGAGAATGTGTTCTGTAGTCTTATGCTACAACACTGGGCTTCCACAGATACAGTATAGTAAGTGAGCGTTGTCATCCTAGGTAAGGAAGGATCACAAGGTAAAAGAAAAACAAGAGAGTGTCAAATACATATTATACCTTGCTGAAAAAAAAAATCTGGTGGGCAGCAAATCTGAACTCTGCTTTTTTCATGTATTACAGCCATCAGGGAGCAAAGTCTTCATCATTTAACACTTCTGGGAGTTCTTGGTGCATGCATCCCCCGCTGCAAGCTGTGGTTCTATCTGCCAACCTTATGTCACCACAGAAAGCAACCATCGAGCACAGCAGGTGACCAGACAAAAGTGTGTAAAATGTGATGGTTCTTAAAGCTGAAATCCTTAAAAAATATTCTTTTTCTTTCATTTATGTACCTCTTTTCCCAGAAATAGTACTTTTTAACATTTGTAATTCCCATGGCACTGTACTCATCTACAATTCCTGGCATTGCAGTGGAAATCATAGCTCTCAATTGTAGGCATTGTAGGCATATCACCAGTGCTTTCCAGCCAGGCACACCACCCGCCATTTTTCAGTAACTACCCAGCTGTTTCTGGGTGGTTACTGAAGAGTTGGGTTACAATACAGGGGAAGCCACCCACCTACAATTTCTAGCCATCATCTTAAAAAATATTCTGGGTTAAATACTGCTTTCCTTTTTTTGGGGGGTATTTGAAAATGCTTGCATAGCTCCGGAGCTGACACCACCTGGTACAGCCAGTTGCATGACTCTACCAGGTGGCCACGTGTCAGCCCCAGCCCCAGCCGGATGGTTACTGAAAAGTGACGGGTGGTGCACCCAGCTAAAAGAGCCTGGGGAGAACACTGTACTATTCTTGCTACCACTGGCCACCAATCTAACAGGCTTTTTTTCCACTGACCCCCAAAAAAGTGAGTTTTATTATAGGTTCTTTGAGACCTGTAAATTATAGGGGTTCCATAGGGGTAAAAAGGTTGAGAAAGGCATTAAATGATTGCCCCACTTCTCATTTTTGGTGTAAGTTTCCTGCATGTGATTGTATTTGCATGTTTGCATATCAAGGTAATGCGTGTTATTTTAAAGTGTTTTCCTATTTTGTATGCTTATATACTCTATTATATATGTATGCACTGTTTTGCACCTAATATGCTACCATCTTCCTTGCTTTATTATCTCATGAATTGTATACCCAAATGCATTGCTAATGCCTGCAACTTAGACATCCTTTGTTAAAAAAAATCATACAATCATAGAATTTAATTTTAAAAATGAGCAGTGTTACATTTATTAGAGATGTACTTCTTATATATTTATTTTATATATGGTACTAATGTGTATCCTTTACACAGGCTTTGGTTTTTTTTTTTTTCTAGCTTTACAGACCATTGGAATCATTAAGCATTTACCAAGCCCGGAGCAACATTCCTAACCCTTAAGTTATCATATCTTAAAAAGGTATTAAACACCAATAATATAAATACAACATCATTGTTTACCTATCTTTTGCCTCTTACATCTACTACAATTCGGCCCCCTATGTAATGCTTCACAGGATGTCTTTTATTAAGTGTGCCAGAGATTTGATACTTTGTGGAGTGCTGCTTATTAGTATGACCATTCATCAAAAAAGGGAAATAAGCAGGATATTTAATGTTATCTAATGCAAAGCATAAACACACTAAAGAGGTCAAATATATAAACACAATGGGCCTGATTTTTTAAAGCTGTAAATGGCTGGAGAGGATACACTTTCATCAGTGAAGCTGGGTGATCCAGCAAACCTGGAATGGATTTCTTCAAAATCATTTAATATTTGCTAGTAAATGTTTTAAATCCTGGACCAGATCTATTCAAGGTTTGCTAATGAAAAGTATATACTCTCCAGCCTTGGAGAGCTTTATTAAATCAGGCCCAATGCTTATTATGAACCTGCCACCTGCATGGCAAGGGGTCATGTTCTTCCTGTAGAATGGCAAACCAGATCCCCATGTTGCTGATAGAGCCCCCAGCAAACCAAGACTTCTGTGCAAGGACAGAATAAGCACACTTTCCCCTGCAAGGAAGGGCTTGATACCTAAAAGACCTAACATAAGGCTTGAGCACTGTTACATGGGAGGCCTGTTTGTGTCTATGCAAATATCGACCTTCAGAAAGTCTGCATTGCACAGGAACTCTTAAAGGGCCCCTAGTATTCTGGGGCAGGAGGGTGTTGCTGTACCCTTAGTTTATATTATTCAGGCCTTCCTATGCCTCTAATTGTTCTGCAATGCTATATACCTCTACTTTCATACTTGCAGGTCTGGTAACAAAGACATGACTTTTTCTCTTAACAGCCAATATAATCAATGTTTAATGCTTGCAAAATGACTAATGAAAATGCTATAAGATACAATGGCTACAGTCGGAACCCACACTACACACAAGACTATACAATGTCAAATATCTACTAGACAATTAAAAGAAAAACATCATTTTCGATTTTGGATTTGCAAACAATGTTGTGACTTTTAGATTATGACTGTATACTAATGAGTTAAAAATGCATTACAAGGCAGAAAAAATTAATTTTGTGTGTTATTAATTTGCTAATTTAAAATCTTGTTTAAATCATATAAATAAATCTGGCATGGAGCTTCAACCACTATTTGTTTGCCTGGTATAGTTATGTAACGATTGTAAACCTTCATTTCTCATGAATTGCTACTGAGAAATATTTTGTCTCCATTCATAATGGCCTCATCACTTGTCTCTTCAATAGATACCTGGAGACCCGTACAATTACCACAAAATATAACCTAGCAATATGTTAAGGAGAGAAAACCTCTGTGATAATTTTGCAGACTGATATTTACATATCAATGTATGTGATAAATTCAGCTCATCCGTGCAATAAAAGCTGCGGTGAAGAGAAATATAACAAATTATAAAAATACTGCTGCTTTTCTGAACTGATATCTTCTTTTAATGAGTGCATTAATTGCATTATGAAGGATTACAGATTTACCTGTCAACCATAGATGGTCAAACCATTATTCACCCGGCCAGGGTTAGAAAAAACACTGAATGTATGAATTGAATATGTGAATTAACAGCAAACTCCTCACCAGTTTAATACCTACAATTGGAGATTTTTTTGCCTTCTCCAAATATCACATTTCAACAATCTGCATTTTGCTTTCTGACTGCATTAGATGCAAAAAACATCTCAAGTTTCGGCAGGTAATCAGAAAAAAATCAGTAATGCATACAACACTTTACAAGAAATTATATTGCAGTGTGTTTATGTAATCCAACACAATCTCACGGATAATAAATTCCATGTCAAACAATGCGTGTAAATAAACGTGAATATTACATTACCTGTCGTACATGCACCGACACATTCTCCATAGCCTGGGATTCCTAAAATACTGTATAAAGGGGATATTTTACCCCTAAATACTTTCCGGCAACTTGGGAAAATTATCAACCAATATCACTGGAGGTTGTGTTCCCTCTTCACATTGCATTTTGCATTACAAAAATATATGAAATTCCATAGGAAAGAAGAGACCCCCTTCTCAAAGACACATGGATCACCCCTTTTTTAATACCTTACACTTTCGTTGGTTTTGGATAGAACAGGAAAGAATTGGAAGCCATGTTTGGTTATTACTCTAGAGCTCCATTTGAGAGATTTTCCCTCATTTCCTGTCCTGCTGACAATGAAAGGAAGAACAAACTTGTAACAGAGTCACAGAGTAAAATAGCTAATAGGAATTCCAAGCTTCCATTACTTTACTGAGAAAGAAGGTATTTTACTTCGGTCTGAGCCATTGTTGATGATTTTACCCTTATTTCCTATCTGATAAAATGCTGTCATCGGAACAGGAAAGGAATTTTTATTATGGAAGCTGTGGATAGTTTGAATTCCTCCCCAATGTATCCAAAACTAAATTTTGATGGATAGTCACATTTTGCAACTACTTGCAAGTTATCAATCAGTTGCAAGTTGCATTTGTCATCTAGGTTGCCATGAATACCTGAAAATATTGAGTAATTGTTGACACCAGCAAGCAAATTATGCAATCCAGAGATGTACCATATACTGGAAACCAAACCTGCCTGGAGTTTAAATAAAAAGGTTTGCACTAAGTGCATGAAAATATTATTACTTGTATATATTGGTGACCACTGGACATACAAAAACAACTTCAAGACGTCCCAAAGCTGTCTGCAAGAGCAATGCAAACAAATGCATGCATTTAAGTAAGTGCTAAACAAAGATTACATTGGTTGGTCTTAAAATAAGTAACTGTACATCAGAAATACATTATGTGAGGATCTCCAAAATAAGGGAAATGCTAAACACAGCCAGATGTCTAAATATTAGCTTTGCCATGTAAAGTGCAAAGGACTCCCTGAGGCGAGTGAAGAACCTTTTGTGAATATATAATAATTGTTTCTGAAAGATAAAGCTCATTACCTTGCAAACATGGAACTGTTCAGAGGTCAAGCTCTCTTGTATTTCCGTTTCTCTGGGGGACACGACAGACCCGAACGATCCAGATGGATAAAGTGAACAGCCCCCACCTGATCCACCGCCAACTCCAGCACCTCCACCTACCGGTGACGAGGCAGTAAACCCGTCCAAAACTTTGAAGATCTTCTTCATCCTTGTAAACTGAGCCCCAATGTGCATTCCCTCAAGTAAATGGAGTCAATTCCAAATGACTAATGATTTATAGAAAAGGCACACAAAAAAAAGTAAGCAAAAGATTGAAGGACTATGTGTGATTGAAAGAAACCATTGTTGAGTTGGTTTGGGGTGGCTGTAATTTGGAGAATAAAACGTTCTAAAAAGGGTGGAAGATTCGATGATGGGTCTTCTATTAAGATCCAGAGTCTATGGATGACGATGATTACTGTGCTGGTTTTTCAGTTCTTCTCACTTATTCCACCTCACAGATAATGGGTGTACGTAATGCTTCTATAGACAGGGTTCCAGCCCAAGTCCTTTCAATGAAACCCAGCATCTATAGGTTTGGGTGTATATGCCCGTACCTAAGTGTCATTTTGTATCAAATAAGTGTCTTTTTCCTCTAATATTTCTATGTATTACAGATGATGATTACTCAGAAGCAAAGATGAGAAAATATTCTGTTTTCAGATACCATATCATTTATCCCATTATAGTTATCATTCCATTTTTGCAGCCAGTCCAGCTTGTGAAGTGTCATTGGAATCTCTTGATTTTCGTTAGTGTAAACTCTTTCTAGCCTGTAGGCTATATTAAATGCGAGATATCATATGCATGGCCTATACTAATATACCCTGAACCAAAGCTCTGAATGTAGGAGGACTGAGCCAAGCACCGGTGACCAAACAGGATCGTCAATATAGTCTGAAACTGGACGGTTCAATAATTATTATTCTACAGGCCAGCACTTGTCTAATGTCTGCACCGGAAGCTTCAATAGGCAGCAAGAATGGGACCAGATTCCTTGGTACCATTTACAAGAGTCTAGTGTTCCTGCTGAAACAATACTGGCTATGCAAAAAAAACCTGATTCCCCATTGTTCTAAAAGGAAGCACATTTCTTACTGGAAGCTGCATTGGATGCATAAGAGTCAGTTACCATTAGAAGCATATACAGCCCTTAATTTGTTAATAATGAAGAAATCCCAGCATGAGGTTCAGTTCCTGATATAGAGCACAGATCAGATCTTCCAGTAAAGACCCCCTATAGATTTTCCAGCAGGCTGTAGACTACGGATCTTGCTACTAGGTACAGTCCAAAGTCCTGAAAACGAATACTGAGGCTAGGACCAGAGCTGGCGGAGTCTGGCAGCTGCTTCTTAGCACAGCCTGGGTGTCTTGCACTTCGATCCCTCAGTCCCTACAGCAATAAATTCAGCACTCTGGACAGCTCCTGACCCTCCAGTGTCCTCTGCAAGAATCCAGGGCTGGAGTAATTGTTCAGTCTCTTATACAAGTATCCAGCACCAGCTAGGGGGACACAGATCCCATTCACCAATCAGGCTCCAAAGACCTTTTAATGTCTTCTGCAAGAGACGAACAGCTGCAATGAAGAACAAACCAGAGCTTTCACTTATGATCTGGAAACCAGGATAGTATATGTAGGGATCCAGCAATACAAACTAGGCTCAGGGATCGTCTTCTGCAGACCTTAAAATTGACCCAGAAACAAGCAGCAAGACTACAGAAACCTAGGCAGGGGAAGTCCTGGAAGAAGAAATCAGGTGCAAACCAATGGCAGTCCCAGCAGCAACAGCCCTTTGGTATTCGAACAGATTCGTCGATCTCTTATACAGGAGTCCAGCACCTGCTACTGGGCAAAGATGATAAATTCAGCAATAAAGCCCAGAACAGAGCTCTCCCGTAAGGATCCAAGGACCAACAGCACATGAATGGAAGTCTAAAAGAAGCCACCAGATTGTTCAAAAACCAGGTCACCCAATGTCTTTTATAGCAGTCCACAGCTTAGCACAGACCCGAAGACCAAAACCACAGATCAGAGCCCAGGGAATGACCCATCAATTAAGGGGGGGAGCTACAGGAACCCAGCAAAGTCCAGAGGCCCTGAGGTTGGGAGCAGCAGGGTAGCTGTGGCCCTGGGATAGAAGGAGCTCCTTCAGTCCACCTTTCTGTATTGCAGCGGGAGAGCCGGCCACTCTCTGTAGTACAGCAAACACCTTCAGGACAGGAGCAGATTCTTCTTATCTCTGTATGGGACGGAAACAGATGGCCCTGGGCCCTTTACAGTGGTGCAGCAGATTTCCAAGTGCCCTCCTTTCAGCAAATCACCAGGGAAAGCAGTAAATCACCTTAGTCCTCTGCCAGTAGTGCAGCAGACCCCTGTACCCTGTCAGTAGTGCAGCAGACCCCCCCAGTCTCCTGTCAGTAGTGCAGCACACCCCCAAGTCTCCTGTCAGTAGTGCACCAGACCCCCCAGTCTCCTGTCAGTAGTGCAGCAGACCCCTGTACCCTGTCAGTAGTGCACCAGACCCCCAGTCTTCAGGCAGTAGTGCACCAGACCCCAGGCTCCTGTCAGTAGTGCAGCACACCCCCGTCTCCTGTCAGCAGTGAACCAGACCCCCCAGTCTCCTGTCAGTAGTGCACCAGACCCCCAGTCTCCTGTCAGTAGTGCAGCAGACCCCCCAGTCTCCTGTCAGTAGTGCACCAGACCCCAGTCTCCTGTCAGTTGTGCACCAGACACCCAGTCTCCTGTCAGTAGTGCACCAGACCCCCCAGTCTCCTGTCAGTAGTGCAGCAGACCCCCCAGTCTCCTGTCAGTAGTGCACCAGACCCCCAAGTCTCCTGTCAGTAGTGCAGCAGACCCCCAGTAGGGACAGAGCTCCCTTCCACTCTCTGACTGCGGTAATGGTCGGCACTGTGAGGTGAATGGTACGGTGGAGTATCTGCTGGGAATGATAGAAGGTCTCTCCCCGACTCTCCCCTCTCAGGCTCCCCCGCCTGAGTGTGAACTGAACAGGCTGCTGTCCGAGGTGCTGAGGAAAATGGGCGGGAACTAGAGGGGCGGGAAAGGCGGGGTCGCGTGATCTATGAATTATTCACGACGCTGACAGCCACGCCAGCCACACCCCTTTTTCCTCCTTTACCGTGAAGCCCTGCCTGCTGAACAAATCGCGTGCGTCGTTGGTTGGCCGCGCTCTGACGCCTGACTGGACCAATCAAAAGGTGCACGTGCCTGGACCGAAACACAAGCTACCGCCCTCCGGCAGCTGCTGGCAAATGAGAGTGCAGGATTCTTCAATTGGGCGGGGTAAAGGATAAAACTAACGACTATTGGTTGCCTGTGTTCTGATTGACGGCTAAGTTTAGGATGAAGGCACCTTCTTGCTTCTGACAGGAATCTATAGGTGATGGTATGTATGGGATTCTGTCAGTGTGGGGAATTCGGCAACAATATATTAAAATATTCTAAAAACAGAGAATATCTATGGAGAATATATATATATATGAAGAGGGTTCATTATAATTGACCTCTGACCCTTTTGCTGTCGTCAACGTAACTACAGCAACAGCAGCCTCATCGATATGTAAATAAACACCATATAAGGAGGCTGTAGAGCTACCTGATCATCTTTTTACCATGACAACTTTTAAATGGTCGCCTATGCACAATTTTAGGTACCGTGTCGCCATATTACGGATGCGCACAGATGGACCTATTTGGTATTTATTTAAAAAATTTATTCTTTCATATTGTGTTAATAAAATGGGGTTTATATTGTGTTTGTATCCACTAAAATAATTAGTTTTTATTTTATTAGAAATATAAATTTGATGTACAACAGCGAAAACTATTTTTTTTTCTTTTTTTAATTGAGAGGAAATGAAAACTGATCCATGTCTGTGCATTATAACATTTGCATTACCCATAGCTGGTGTTCCATGCAACCCTTATCCCAACCCCAAGGGCGAACGCAAGAGATGAGAGCTGTGCTATGCAGCAATGATATCATGGATGTATATGTATAAAATCAGCATATACACTGTTCATAAGTGAGCATACAAATGGGCCAACTTTACCTGGGGTCACAGGTCGGGCAGTTTTAAGTCTTGTCAAAAATAGAATGAAATATATAACTCATTAAAAGAAACAATAACAATAATCAGTTTTTTGCTGTAATATTCACTTTTAAGATTTTTTCTGCAGTACTTGATTTTGCCAAAAGGTGTCCTCTCTGATGGCCAACATCAATCAACCTACCTTGGGTAGGTCCCGGATTTGCGCCACTCAGGCCAGATTCAGACCTGCTTTGGGTTTGGCGATCCCTCATGTCTCCTGACAGCTGGGTTCTAGGTGAGGGTTTAAGAGACAGAAGAGGACAGGTAGGTGGGGTGGAAGCGTTGGGTTTTAAGGGCTCTTTTAAATGAGCAGAAAGTAGGAGCAAGCCGAATAGGACAAGGAAGACCATTCCTGAGACTCAGGGCAGCTCTAGAAAAGTCCTGGAGCCGTGCGTGTGATGAGGTTATGAGTGAGGAAATTGTAGTAGGTCATTGGAGGAGCAAATTGCAGGAGGATTTTTCTATCAGGGCAGAAAGGTAAGTGGGAGAAGAGCTGTGGAGAGATTTGAAGGCAAAGCACAGGAACTTGAATTTGATTCTAAGGTGAAAGAGAGGCAGCAGAAGAGGAGTGGTGGGAAGACTGTGTATAAGGTTGGTAGGTGGGAAGGCTGTTTATCAGGTAGGTTGGTAGGTAAGCTGTTTATCAGGTAGGTCAGTGGGAAGGCTGTGTATCAGGTAGGTCAGTGGGAAGGCTGTGTATGGGGTAGGTAGATGGGTAGGTAGGTGGGAAGGCTGTGTATGGGGTAGATAGATAGGTAGGGGGGAAGGATGGATGAGTCTGGCTGCAGCATTCATAATAGATTGTAGAGGAGAGAGTCGGGTTAGTGGAATACCAGAGAGGAGGAGGTTATAGTAGTCCAGACGAGAGATGATAAGAGCATGTACAAGGAGTTTGGTGGTCTCTGGGGACAGGTAGGGGCAGATTTTGGAGATGTTGCGCAGGTGAAAGTGACAGGACCTGGAAACTTTCTGAATATGAGGGGTAAAGGAGAGGGCAGACTGAAAGGTGACTCCAAGACAACGTGCCTGAGCGGAGGGAGGAATAAGATACGGCTTATTCACCTGGTTGGCCACAGTGGTTGTTGGTGGCACTAAAGCTCGGTGCATCAAATGTTGCATTTGGGTTTTACCTTAATTTTTCCAACATTATGGTATCATCTTATGGCTGCACATTTGGCTGCATCCAGGACATGGCCTCACATTGAATGATAATGAAAACATTATCCTCCATATTATGTTCTCTATCCAGTTCTTCGCTATATATATGATTTAGTCCTGGGAATGTATTGTACATGGATGCAACCTTGTAACAAAATGTTTTGAATAATGTATTAGGTTGTGAACCATAATCTATTTATTGCTTTTACTCTTAGTTTATAATGAGAACATCCAACCCTTCCCTATACTGTCCAGAACTAAATTCCAAGTTTTGGGCAGGGAAGCATTTCACTTTAAAGTGGATCTAAACTCAAAGATTTGCTGTGGTCTAGAAAACATTTTGATATGGTAGTTGTGTCTAAGCAGCATGCCGAAAATGTTCCCTCAAAATTAGCAAAGCCCTTCTTAGTATGTAAGCGTGCCTGGGCACTTGTGTGGTTATATATGTGCAGATTGAGATGCTTCCTCTGACTGCTCATCTCAGGAGTGAGGTTTTGTGTTGGCCCTGCTGTGCTGCTCATTGTTCTCCTTGCTGGAGGCTGTGACATAAGGAAGCAAAGCCCTGTCTCTGCCAAGATGGCTTTATCTACACCAAGATATAGTGCAGAACAAGGCATTAGTTGGGTAATGGGTAAAAGATGAGCTGCAGACAGACCACAAGCAATGCTGCTAGCCTATTGGCCTCTTCCTGCAGTATAGCATCTACAGTACAGGTCCTCTTTAAAGGTTAAAATACATCTCCCATAGGTTTTCTTTGAAGCTAATCTCCAAATAAAACCATAAACTCATTTCCCCATTTCTTTTTTCGGATCTGGTATATAGGAGGATAAACTTGAAATACCCAAATCGTTCTCTACTGACATGGACGCTATTCATTGACTTCTAGAATTGTTCATCGCGTGGCCACCATTGGGATTTCAATGAGTCCTCTTCCAGTTCCAGCTTCTGATCGCCATTCTCTATTCCTGAAATCGGTGATGCAGAAGGTCATGTGACAACGTACGCAAGTTTTTATAGGCGTTTTACATATCAAATGATTAGTAATGCTGTCTATCTAGTCCTAATTACAAAGGTAGGGATTACTAAGGCTCAGATTCATCAATAAAGTTTAAAATAAATATCAGATGCCAGCCCCAGAGGTCACCACAGCCAGCCACACCCTTAGCTAGCTGATGCCAAGCTCTCCTTCATACACTACTCCTTTGGTTCAGGAAAAAAAAAAACATAAAGCAATAAAACAATAAGCATTTTCCCTCCAAGGGTCACCAAGTTGCACTCGCCCCTTTATGCCAGTTAAAGTTTAAAACAACTACTATTGCTACCACTACTTCTCTCCAAACACAGAGCTCAAAACAATGGCCAATACCACACTACAATATGTCCTGATTGGGATTTTTATCTCTCCATGATCCATTAATTAGAGTCTCTAAAAAAAACCTGAAGAAGCCCCAAGGCGAAACGCGTCGGGTAAAAGAGACCACCATCTTAAAATCTACACAATTTATTTAAGTTGTGTGATATCCAGCAATAGTATAAATGTTACTTTCTGTATGTATTAGTTAACTTTCAGAAATAAAACCTATTTTTATTTGTCAAAAAGCCCCTTCCTTTGCTTCTATCCTCTACATGTATAATATTTCCACAGCCTTGTCATACAACAGAACCAGCCAGGCAACCTGGCTATTCTCTACTATAGTTATGCAGCAGAGATTGGTCACGTCTTGCCCGCAGGATAATGAAGGAGCAGATGCAGAAGTTTATAATCCTAATGACTGCATGTTCCTGGTCAGCACATGTGCATGCAGACACCTGATTGGCTCCTGGCGTTGCACCTCCCCCTGATTCAAAGTCAAGTTCAGGTATTGAGAGGTATTACTTTTAAATTCCATTTGATGATTTTTGTAAAATAATATTAAGGTGTTTTATTCTGCCTGGAGATCAGCAATAGTCCTGAATGTGCTGCAGTTTTATATTGATTTTGAGTGGTAAAGATACGAGAGGAATCTTTATTGTCACGACTCCCACAGCCAGATGGCTTCTTCAAATAATTGCCACGTCACATGACCACCACCGGCAGCATTTATTCTCTGGAAGCACTGGGGCTATTCCCAGGAAACATTTACTGTCTGCCATTTGCTGTTATGGTGACCGATTTATTGTCATTCAGAAAACCAAACGCAAAATTGAGAGTCGCCTTTCTCTAAATCAACCCACAAGCAGCTGTTATGGGAGGGGGGCAGGGAATGATTGTAGTGCATTCATATAAAATGTGTTTTTTTGGGTAAATTTGACCCATCTGTCTAATTTACAGTTTTAACAAAAAATAAAAAACATTTTTTTCTTTATTTACAGAAAGTTCTTCAAGCAGCGCAGACTGCAATACTTCCCATCAGTCTAGAGCTGTCTCCCAGAGTAAAATATTTATGATGACTTCATAGCATCATGGGCCCAGCTCCTGAGAGGTTATCACCCCCAGGTCAGTGCCTCTCTGTACATTACTGAGAACTGGCTCTTGTTGGTAGAAGATTAGGAGGGAATGTTCTCTTTACAACACTGCGGTATATGTCAGAGCTATGTCAATGTACAATGTTATTGTGTGACTATGGGAGGGAATTAGAATGTAAGCTTTGCTGCTACAGAGAATGATGGGGCTGGCTCAGTGTTCTCTGT
>NC_092858.1:176002265-176040185 GCF_032062135.1 Pyxicephalus adspersus
ATGTGCTGTCGCATTAGTATATCATTTGTCAGAATGTTACTTAAATTACCTCTTCACTTATTCAGACTCAAACTGGTATTTCCCCCCCTCCTATTGTGTGCTTCTTCCCCACCTGTTAGATTGTAAGCTCTTCGGGGCTCTTCTAATATTTCAAGCTACACTTAAAACAAACAAATAAAATAGATAAAATACATAGATTGAAGAAATAACAAATTGTGTATTTCAATCCACACGGTTCTGAGATTTATACAGCTCTGCCACATCTCAGATTTTTCTGGGATGCAGCTCAGTAATTCTTATAGATCCTGTACAATGACAGGAGAAGCAGCAGACTGTTATAAACTCTGATTTCCCCTTATCTTAGCCCTTCTTTCATTGCAGCATAACTGTTTGGCTATATCTCCCACCCCACTATACAAATTGTGATGTACAGAAAGCCCCAGGAGCAGACTATCACTATGAGGGAACCCCTGAAAGAAACCCTTTAATGTCTTGGGGAACCTTTCTATAATTACTATATACACAGCTCACAGTACATTAGCATGGTGGCCAGTTGGAAGAATGTCAATGTTCATTGGTGTCACCTAAACTGACCTGAGAGCCACAAATTACCCAAAGAACCCCCAGCAACCTCTGGAGGAACCCTGGTTAAGAAAAACTACTTAGGCTGAGACCGGATATACCAAGCATATTCAGGTACTTACATTTCATTGAAGGATGTATTAATGAATATAGAGCTTCGTTAAATTGTTCTTTTGTGTCTGTTCAGCTCTAATATTATATTATCCTTGCCAAGTTCATTTCTAAACCTTTGTTAGCACTGTATTGAAATGCCAGACAGATAACGGCCACCAGTGTGCAATCATCTGCTCCCTTAATTCAATAAAATTCAGGGGAAATCAAAAATGGCAGTGAAACTTTTAGTATTTCTTCATCAAACATAGAATAAAATGATCATAAAATAAATGGACACAATGGAGCAGCAGTCCTGGGATCAGTGCTGCTTTCAGTCTTTTGATGATGGAATCCTATTCATATAGGTAACCTGATCCTCTCATATTATTATTAATAAACGAGATTTATATAGCGCCAGAATATTATGCAGCGCTGTACATTAGATAGGGGTTGCAAATGACAGACACAGACTGTGACACAGGAGTAGGAGAGGACCCTGACCAGAAGAGCTTACAATCTAGGAGGTGGGGGACACAATAGGAGGGGAATATGGAATGGTGGGTGAGTAGTGAGGGTTTAGGAGACAGAAGAAGACGGGTAGGGGAGGTTGAAGCGTTGGGTTTTTATTATTATTATTATTATTAAACAGGATTTATATAGCGCCAACATATTACGCAGCGCTGTACTGAGGGCTCTTTTAAATGAGCAGAAAGTAGGAGCAAGCCGAATAGGATGAGGAAGACCATTCGAAAGAGTCGGGGCAGCTCTAGAAAAGTCTTGAAGCTGTGCACATGATGAGGTTATGAGTAAGGAAGTCATTAGTAGGTCATTGGAGGTCATATTGAAATTAAGAATGTTATATCCTAAAATGTTTCCTCCCATCCTATAAACTTTGTATGTCTCTCGGAATTGTTGTGCTTTATTTTATTCTGTACTTTTCAGTATATTCTGTGACAAGGATCATCTGTATTCCCCTGTAAGGGCCAATCAGATTCAATTCACCTGGAATATGACAGCTGAGTAATAAGAGGTGAATCACTTTAGTTGCCCTAGGGCCATGAGGACAGCTCTTCTTTAATACACTTATATATATTTATAGATATAGGAAGACTAGAAGGGAATTGTCCAGCTTCTCTGTATAGGAGTTTTACATGGTGTGCTTGAATTAGGGTTACCTAAGGGAGAAAGTAAATCTGACCCCTGGGAGTTTGCTTTTGCATTGCGTGTCATAAACAATTGTTATGCTTTCCCCATAAAATCCTGATTTATATATCATCTGTTTTATTTAATTATTTTAACTATCTCAGTGCTGCTTTGATCACTTCCTGCTTTGCTCCGATTCCTGACTTCCAACTCGTAGCTCTGGTTCTATGATATGAGATAACAGCGGGAGAAATCAGTGGGTGCTTCATAAATCGAATCGGCCTGCAGCCTTATTCTGCAGCGGCTCTCAGACCATCGCGTCCTCCTCTAATGACACTCAATCAATAAATGTGTAATTTATCTTCTATATTCCATTGTCAGTGTCCTGCCTTGGCCTGTAATGGAGTCACCAGCGGCGTAATCAATGATTCGTCTGTGAATAGAAAAAAAAGAAAAATGGGGCAATATTCTGCCAAATGCTCATTACCGTCCTCGTCATTGTGTGAGTATTGTGTTGAGTTAAGTGCAAATAAAAAACATTAATCAGAAAAGGAGTTTGGGATTTAACCTGCTATACGAAAAGCCGGCAGAGTCCTATGTAATGCCGCTCAAAGCAAGAGGGCAGCTGCCAGCACATGGTGAAATGGCTATTAGTAATCTTCATTGGAAGCCCATGTGACAGGGTGACAACGCAGGAGCTCAACTGAGGGAGTTGTCATAAAAGTGGAAGTTGTCCATGTAAAGTGGAAATAAAAATGCAACCAGGCAGGTCCTTTATTGCAGAAGGGATAGGTCTCTGCTGCTATAAAATAAGCATACCTGCCTGTTTGCAATTTCTTTATAAATACACCCACCTGCCTGTTATGTTACCAGCGCTTCAATCTTCTTTCTGGTTTGGATCTAAAACTATTTTGATTGGACAAGCAGAGATGATGTAACTCCTTCACAGGCACTTTGTAGTTCATCACCAGGTATCCCCAGCATCCTAGGCTGAGCTGCGCATGCTTCTTGACAGAAGAAGTCAGGCAAGTATGATTATTATTAATAATAAACAGGATTTATATAGCGCCAACATATTACGCAGCGCTGTACATTAAAAAGGGGTTGCAAATGACAGACAGCCACTACCACAGGAGGAGGGGACCCTGCCCCGAGGAGCTTACAATCTAGGAGGTCAGGGAAGTAACACACAATAGAAGGGGAGATATCTGCATTAAACATCCCTGTGCTCTATTGGCCCTGCATAGGATGACGTTAGGCCTACAACTGCAGCACAGAGCGCATTATGGGAGTCGCTGCAGGGGAACAGCCACATAGAGGAGGAGCCTGCAGGAGCTTTTTAAAGTTCCCCTAGGAAAAAACAAGCATTTAACTCTCTTTTTATTTACTTTAAATCCTAATGGTCCATTCGTTCCTCCTGTTGTTTATTTAGTTCCCCATCAAACCCCTTTAATAAAGAGTTGCATATCCTTAATTTCAGTGGCTACAATTTATGCTACATTCAGAATGTCTTTATTGGTAGCCACCCCACTGTGCGCCTACAAGTGATCCCACCAATGATACACAATGCACAGAATCATGGGACTAGGAGTTTTCCTATGGGCAGGAAGCTGGAAGCTCTGCTGCCCTCTGGTGTTCAGCCAGAAATATTGACCAGCGACCTCTACACAGGTCGACTGCAAAAACCAACACAAATATATTATTAATTTATGATTGTGTGCTTGTTGCTTTTTAATTGTATTTGCATTGTAATTGCATTTAATTCTCAATGTAAAAATTGTAACGTTAGATGCCTTCATGTGAACGATGCAAAGTCTCAAGCTGATAAATAGATACAACCAATATATGAACTGTGACCATGTGACACCCAAAGTAGGAAGAACAAGAGATGCCAGACTGCATTTTCCAATATTCAGGAGTGCTGGAAACTTTGTGTATGCATGAAGAGGCAGGGCTTGTAGACATAGGAAATAGGTGGTGAGCAATTGTAGGACTCCAGTCTGTTAACAGGGAACTAGAAGACAGGAAAGGTCCTGGCTCTAAAGAGAGGGCAGAGCTTTGGCACAACACCAAATGGAGTTTTAAACATAAATCCTATCATTTACACTAAACAATTTGATAATAATTGTATTATTCAAGTTTGGGTTTTATTAGGGATTCAACCGTGTGTTGTTATGCAATGTAGTGATGTCTTCATTGGGATCAGATTGAGCACAACATTGTCAAGGTGATCCAATGCAGAACTGAGCAGGGGTTTCTAATATTCTGGCCATGGATTATTATTAAAATGCAGTAGTTGATGTTCTCCTCTTCTGTGATTGGTTGTTGCTGAGTCCCCTGGTATTATTTATTATGTGAGAGTGGAGAGACCTGTGGACATTCTTTGGCTTTAATTAATGTTTTCTAATTTGTACCACTCGTGTGCAATATTATTTCTCTTTCATTGCCGCTTATCTTAATCATGTTCATGTCAGGAATACACTGACAGAGTCTCAGACTGCTCCCCGATATGTCAGCAGAGCCTGGAGCCATCCACTGCTGGAACACTGTCACTCAAATCGTCACACCGCTCCAGAAATTAATTGGCAGCATTTGTATTCCGAGACAGAAAATAAGAAGGATTCATCCCCTATCTGCATTTTATGGCTTATTTAGGCCTGCCTTTTGGTTTGTATTGCAGGCAGCTTCAGTTCTCAGATACTGTGGATACATTTCAAGTGTGAAAAGTTATAACGTGATAAATTTATAGCCCATCTATAGCCAACCAGAAGTTAGAAGAGTCACATGGTACAAAGTGTAAACTTCCTCTACTCTCAGCCTAAGTTCAGATGGGCATTTGTCTAACACACAGTTACTTAGTTAGGTTATGGAGCAGCACATGCTGGGATCTTTAGTGCACCCAGCTGTCTCTGCTGTGCACCTATCTGCGTCTAGTGGCTATTTGGTTGGGCCAAGGCTGGTGTGGTCATACAAGAGCACATGTGTTCTATTTAAACCTTTTAAGCGGAACTAAACCCTGCTGCACTTACCCATACGTGCTTCCTCATTGGGCACCAACTTCTTCCTTCTTCTGCCTAGCAATGATCTTCTGCAATCTTGATTGGCGATGCCGGAGTTCTCCTTGTTATCCCTGGTACAAGTAAGGGAAGCTGGGAATGCCTATTTTAGCTGGCAACCAAAGCAGACGCAGGTAAAATGTGTTATTGCAAAAGGGGCATCACCTGTAACCATTTGCCTGAATCTGTTCAAAATGGGACTTTAGTTCCACTTTAATAGAACTAACCAACAGTAGTCAATCAGAATTCAAAAAAAAATTATCTCCCATGGTGCTTTTATTATGAAAATAGTATTACCAGGTGTTCTGGGAATACAAAGTGAGGAAATACTGCCGTTTAAGTGGTGCAGAGTGTGATGGGTGAGCCATGAGTGCCATAGCTTGCCACAGCGCTCTAGTAAACTACTTATGACGGTTATACCCCAGAACTCTTTTGCCTATCTGCACACATGAAAACAGACTCTCCAAGCCCCTAATGTTTATTTCAGACATGATGGCAGAAAAGTAATTTACAATATTCTCTTTACTGGAAATTCTTGAAAAAAAAAGTCACAATTACTATGCAGTCCATGGCTGCAGCTGAGGCTTCAAGAGATCAGTATTTCAGTCTGTGCATGGAGCGAGTTATCAATCAGCTGCAGGTGACGCAACCTTTAAATCGGGTAATTAGATTAATACGGAGAACACTTAACCTACAGCCTGGGCCTCCGACACCAAGCCCAGGGGTCATTTACAAAAACAAATCCTTGCTGTAGGTTGTTTAGTCAATTTAGCAGAACTTATCTAATGCACAGCAACGTTATATTCATTAGGAGAGCTCACCTTCTGTTCTGTATCCACACAAATATTCTGATCCAGAGTAAATAACCAAAAGATTGGGGGTGTATGGATTTATCGATTGAGATGTATTGATTTTATGCTATGTCTCCTCACTGGTCACTTACAATGATATATAGAACATCACAAGAAGCAGGCAGAAGTGTGCTCTGGTTTAAAGAAATGTGAAGATGCATTTGATGTACGTTCTTTACGTACGTTCTTTTTTGATGTACTGCTGAACAGCTTTAATTGGATATAGAGAAAAATAAAGTAACTAAGATTCAAGGTTTCTACAGCACCAAATGGTGCTGCTCCTCTGGGTTTAATGAATGAATCCTCTATCTAATAATAACCTTGTAACCCCCCCAGAAATTGGACTTCATAAGACCTCTAGAGGTGTCCTGTGGCATCCAGCACCAGGTCACACTGCCTCCCCTGGCCTGGCTTTTTCCTTAAGTATTCCCCGCTGCCATCTCTTCCCCGGGTAAATGACTCACACACACCCTGTCATCCACATGATCCAGGAGAAAATGTGATTTAGCAGACCAGGTCACCTTTTTCCATTACTCCTTGGTTCAATTCTAACCTTCAAATGCCCATTTGTAAATGCATTTGGCAGCGGGCATCATGGGCATTCTGACAGTGAGGAAGCAGTAATACTCTGTGTAAAATTCTCCTCCATGCTCCTTTTACATTATAGTTCAACTTGGATACAAGATATATTCCTGCTCCTCTATAGATGTACTGTGGATTTATTTCCCACATCAAAAGCCCTGCTCTGAATGTACAGGAAAATGTGTCTGATCATTGTCTCAAGCTCCCCTGAGGAAGCAAGTTAGGCAAAACATGTTGGGATTAAGAGATTTATGAAAAGGTTGCTAACTGCATCAAGCATAATACCTCAGCAGGACTTCTCTTACAAGACTCTGCATATATCCCTATATAATATCCCCCTAGACACTCTCTTCGCTCCTCCAATGACCTTCTAATGACTCATAACCTCATCACACACATGGCTCCAAGACTTTTCTAGAGCTGCCCCGACTCCCTGGAATGGTCTTCCCCGTCCTATTCCGCTTGCTCCTACTTTCTGCTCATCTAAAAGAGCCCTCAAAACCCATTTTTTCAAACTTGCCTACCTGTCTTCTTTTGTCTTTTGAAACCCTCACTACTTCCCTTTGTTACATATTCCCCTCCTATTGTGTGATACACCCCATCTTCTAGATTGTAAGCTCTTCCGGACAGGGTCCTCTCCTCCTCCTGTATCACTGTATCTGTCTGTCATTTGCAACCCCTATTAAATGTACAGCGCTGCATAATATGTTGGCGCTATATAAATACTGTTTATTAATAATAATAATAATAATAATAATAATAATACATGCAGAGGTATATGTAGAGCTGAATAGATAATATCTGTTTAGTTTTATATTCCATACATGCCTGCTCATATAACGGTGGAGCCAGGGATTATCGTTACCTGTTTTGTAACACTTAACCATTGCTTAGAAACTTGTAACTAATGTTCTTTGTTTAATGCCAAAAAACCATCTGCCTATTCCCTATCTTTACCTAATTCATTTATGATCTTAAAGGGGTTGGCACAACCATCTTTTGACTTCATGAATAGGAAGGAAGATTAACTTGTATCTTTTTCTCTATCTCTTTCCTTTTATAAATGTCAGATCAGACAGACTATCCTCTCCCTTCAATGGGCACCTATGACCCATTCACCTGTTGTCCTTTCCTGAACCCTTTTTAGTTCATAGCTACTAACCACTACACCAGGAACAGTCCGTAAAACCTGCTATTATGGAGATGATCTGACCCATGTGCAGCCATCACTATTTTGCCCTTGTCAGAGTCACTCAGGTCAGAGCACTTGTGAATTTTTCCAGCTTCCAATACATCACCTTCAAGAAATGACTGTTCAATTGCAGCTTAATATCTCTCCCCCGCCTTGCCAAGGGTGATGATAACCAGATCATCAATGTAATCATGTTATGGTTGATTGATGTCTATATAGATGGGGGTGTATAAATTATATCACCACCTTGTCAGGAAACATTGTAACCAGATCAGCAGTGTGATCATTTCACATGTCAGGAGGTTTATTGCTAGCAAATCAGTGTAATACATATTGTGTGTTGGTGCATTATATAAATATTACACACAGTATCATGCAGCGTGTCTATATTTATCTTGCTGTCTCCCTGTACTATAAATGAGGCTCTACACATAATAAAGGAAGGGAGCGCTCATTGTTCAGTGAAGGGTCATAGTATGAGGTGGTTATATATTATCCTTGACAAGTGTTGGTGGATTGTATACAGAGCTGCAGTGGAAGAAGAACGTATAACAATTGTACCCCCCCTTTCAATAACTTGACTCATTTTCCACCCCCCCAGGGGGGTGCTGAGTGACAGCTCCATCATAGCAGTTATATCCACTATACAAACATTGCCCAGCTATTATTTCTGCTGTACAATGAGCATGTTCTGCAGATTCTATACAATCCCTCCTCACATGATGTCATCTATATGACCAGAGGCATATTTACCCAGAGCAGATACCAACAATTATTTGTTTCCATATAATGTGTGAGCACACCTGCTACGGGGTCACTGACAGGTAATGTGCAACTACAATTCCTTTCTAATTAAAGAGTACCTGCCACAAGAGGGGCTTATGCAAAGATGTCATTGTATTGGTTTTATAAAATATCACTTACCTTGTTGTTGCCATTTTCCTTCTTTTCTTTTTCCTTCGTCTGCTTACATCACCCAATCTCACACTTCACAGGCCTGGGATCCGGTGACATATCCACCTGTAAATATAAAAAAAAACACAAAAACTGCGCATGCGTGAGATCGGCATTTTTTTTTAATTGCGGAGAAAACCTTCTTCTAATATTTTGATCTTGGGCATGTGCAGAAAGAACAGCCCAAAGCCTCTGCACTTCCATTCAGCCTTTACTGCCGTGGCAGTAAAGACAGGAGGGGGTTCCCCTTTTCTTTAAAAAAAGGCATTTAGGGGGAAGAAAATGTATATATATACATATAGAGAGAGAGAGAGCAGGAGTTTTTCAAAGCACTGCAGCAAGGGGTGATGAAATCGCAGGGTTAATTAACCTACTTAATAAAATCACAAATTTTCATTTCTCAATATAAACATTAAAAAACATTTAAAACAAAAACATGACAAAGGTGGTTTCAACTACCATACTAAGTTATTGTTCATCGCGTTTCGTAGTCTACTTCATCACGAAACCAAATTTAGATCTATAAATCACATATATATAACATATTTCATTATTAATTCATATTTATTCGCATAATACACACATATGCAAATATAAAAAAAATAACACATCGAACTTTTGTTTACTCACATCAATCCACCAATGTTTCTTAAGAATAAAACAGTCCCCTCAAAAATATGACGGCTATGAAGTCCATCAAGTTCAACCACCAGGGAAATAAACATATCCCAGATATAAAACCCTATAAGACATAGTTGGTCCAGAGGAAGGCAAAAAAAACCCTTTGCATTCATGATAGGCATATTATTCCACTGATTAGTACACCATGATAGTCCTTCGCACAAGCTCAATTATTGCAACACTCCTCCCTGTCAAATATTCTCCACCAATATTATTGACATTTTTCAAACAAATATATATCCCCCATTTCACATTGTTTAATATAATTTTTGGTTTAAATAAATGGGTTATCTACCCTTTTATGAATAGTTAACATTTTAGTGATTGGTCTGCTTTAAGATTTTTTTTTTAATTTTTAAGATTTTAAACTAATAGAAAATATATATACCGGTATATATTACATGCGTTCAATACAAAGGAGCATTTACCACATGACAAAGGAGTCCTAGAGCACACCAGGTTTTCTTAGCATTTACATGTATGTTTCTATTTCAGCTGACACCTCCAATGCTATCTAATTAATATGCAGAATATCCATAAACATTGTTACCTCACTAACTATTTAAAAATATTATTTTAGATATATAGGAACGAAAATATTCATTCTGTATAAATTTATAATTGTGAAATCTCAAGCATCAATGATTCATTTTTGCCATTTGATGTGTTTATATAATGAGGCTGACCCCTGAGCTCCCACATCTTTTCCCCTGATCCCATGCTCATACTTCACAATTTCTGATTTTGCAACATGGCAAAAAAAATAACAAAGCCCCAAAGCTGCTTACATTTCACTTTTTTTCTGCTCTGTGATTTGACTCTCTTATGCACACTCAGGAGTTGTAAGACAAATGTGTGCTCTCAGCACAAGGTTATGCACAAGGTTAAAGATGAACTAAACCTGCATTGCTCACCTGACCTCGTTCCCTCGAAGAGCGCCGCCATCTTCTCTCTTCTCTTCTAGTAGACAACCTTTGGCCATCTTGATTGGCTTGGCTGGGATGACATAAGCAGGAGTTTATTTATTACAAGCATACGTAGAGGAGGCCTTGATTGCGGGGTATCCTGGTAACCAAAGCTTACGTTGCGCATGCGCAGCCCAGTTTATTTTATAAAAACTCTGAGCGATCAGACAGGTTGGAGGAGTTATTGCAGAAGGGACATCACTTGTTTCTTTCTTTAACCTCCCTAGCTGTAACCTCGAGTGTGACTCGGGGTAGAAAAAAGTTGCTGAAAGCGGTAACCCCCTGGGAAAGCAGTCACACTCGGGGTAGGTAAACCTGAATTTTAAAAAAAATAAATCTATATATATTTTTAATTTATTATTTTTACATGATTTTGTGTTTCAAACTTTATTATACTCAAACTATTATATTATACTGTAAAATAAATTTTCATGAAAAACAATGTACCACTTTTAGACATATAAATCCAGACAGAACTGTACCGCTAGGGAGGTTAAATTTGACCAGCCTGATCGTGGGTTCTTAAAAGTGGAACTTTAGTTACGCTTTAGGGGTAGGAGTCAGATGCGGACTAAGTAAATAAATTTAAATGTGGGTGAATGTTATACGTATTCTCTAACTGCACAATTTTGTTCCTTTCAGTCTGAATATTCAGATACTTGCACCTTGCAAGTGCAATAGTGTGTGATTCTGAAAAAAAGATGGAAACCAATTCACTAAAATCCATGCACCTCCTTGTTCAAACACTTCCTGTTCCTGGGTGACAACTGTCTACCAGTTTTTCTTCTGTGTTGTCGCCCTGTTACATGTGGTGTTTTTTTTTGTCTGGTGATCACTATCTGGAAAAGTCTCTGGCATTGTGCAGGACATCCATGTGGGCGATAAAATGATGTATAGTGAGCTTTACATGGCATTGTTGGAGCACCTGCCATGCCAGCTGCCTTCTCTCTGCATCTTTTTCTGTCTGTCCCCACTGGCATTACCTTTGAATGTGTCTAGACCTGTCCCCAGCTGTCCTTTTATCCTGGGCACGTCTGTGCTTGTCTCTGCCTGTCTGCATGAGTTTATTATTGTCTAAACTTGCAGCATTCTGTGTGCCAGTGTCCGCACCTGTGTGCTGCTCTCTTACCTGTCTCTACCTGTTTCAGCGTGTGTGTGCTTGTCTTCAATCCTTGAATGATGTGCACGCTTGTCTATAACTGTCTCTGCCTGTCTGCATGTGTTAATTCATGTCTCTACCTGTCTAAACATGTGTCTGCCTGCCTGGTGCTGTCTCTATTTGCCCTGTCTGTGGACCTGGCTTGTCTGTAACTCATTATGTGCATGCCTGTCTCTGACTGTCTGCATGTGTGTGTCCATGTCTGTACATGTGCTCATTGGCAGATATAGCCAACAGTGGACCCCTGTGCAGAACTGCCTTGGGACCCCTGTGGGGGCTCTGTTGGCTAAGGTGGCTCCAGGGCCCTCATTCAGCTGCAATTTGCATGTTGGTAACTGTCTCTAGCTAGTATGTGTGCTCGGCTCCAACTGTCCGAATATAAACATAATTACCTATAACTGCAGGAAATTTATGTGGACGTGAACCCCAACAATGAACATATTTGCTTCATTTTGATCTGGTAGATATATCATTGATTGTGTTTTTTTGTATCTGTTAAATAAAAAACTTTTGATCATAAAAAAAATTCATTATAAGCTACATTGTTCCAAGCTATCTCATAACAACATCCCCCTTGTCATGCAAAAGAGGAGAGTCAGTTATTTAGCAGTTTCAACACACGTTCTGTCTTGGTCCAATAACGCTCACCTTCATCATATATACTACAGTTAGTTAGTGTTGTCACCGTAAGACAGGAAGTAAGACCCATGCTCAAGGCCCTTACTACACAACCTGTTCCTGAAAACATTTGCTAACTTGCCCTCTTCCACCACTGCAATGACTTGCCTAGTAAGACTGCTGTGAATCTGTCATTGACTGGATGGGGGGTATGGTCATACACTTGCACATTCTTTCCATGTCCATCCGAATCCCAAGCCTGGAAAAAGATCCAATATTAATATTAAGGAGGTCTCATGCCATTTGCCATATCAATTTAGTTAAATAAACATAGACATATGCAAAAACATGTACAGCTTTAAAGCATTCCAAGCATGTTATTTAAATCATTTGTGTATAACCTTATTATAATCCATCCTTTAGCCAGCACACTATACAATGCAGTAGTAAAAAGAAAGAATAAATTAAAGTGTCACATTTAATAAATACCGCCAATTGACTTGGGACAAAAACATAATTTTGATAGAAGTATTGAGATTCTAATTAGCTAATCAATACAGTACAGGGTGGGCTGATTTGGCATTTCAGCTCAAATTTCAAGTTGTCATGCAGCAGGAGGGGAATAATTAAGGTAAAGGACGTAGTTTTAAATTTGTACGTAACAAACTTATTAACAGGAAGGCTTTTCATTTCTGGAAGGTTCTTTAGCTGACTCATCTACCTGAACCAACAGAAACAATTTTATGAGTGTTTAAAAAGATGAAATCTGCAAACTTTTCAATACAAGTTCGGGTTTTGAATTGAATTCTAAAGATTTAGCGCTAAGGGCGCTAAGGGGCTTTTTTTTTTTTTTTTTTTGGCCTTTAGTCCAATTATTGTAGCAGGTCTGTCATTTAATTCAGTCTTTTTATTTTTTTTTTTTTTTTTTTGGCCTTTAGTCCAATTATTGTAGCAGGTCTGTCATTTAATTCAGTCTTTTTATCACTTTTTCTAGATTCTTTCCCACACAAAGCTTAAGAAGGAAACACAAAGTGCATTGAAAACAAATAAAAATGGACCTTTTTGTTCTGCTTCTTACTGACAGCAAAGTAAAATCAGAGAATGCAGAAGGGTCAATGCTGCAATAGGTTTAGAAAACACAAAGGTATAATTATGTCATTGTAGGATTCATATAATTAAGCAGAGGAAAGGACACTTACATTCTGCAGTAACTTATTTTCTGTCGGTAGGGTAGAATGTTTTCTGGCACATTGGATGTATTGTGTATGGTAGTAATAAACACAATAATATTATTAAAGATGAACTATGGGCAGAATTATATTTTCTTCCCTTTGTAGTAGGTTCTTCCTCCTCCCTACAAAGAATAATATATTAGTCTATATAAGAAATTATACCTTTAGATAAAAACTTACCATATTCCTTGTTTCCTCAGCCGCCGTAGCCTAAACTCTTATTCACTACCAAAATTCTAGATTAGTGTTTCTCAACCATGCAAGGGGGCATTTTTTCCACTGTAATGTTAGAGGACACCACACCACTTCCCTTTCTTTTCTGCAGTTATAACTTATTTCAAGGTTATGACAGAACTTTTAGAACAGGGTTAGATCTTACAGAACAGAACTTTTTTAGTTTATTGAACATGCTAAAGAGGTGTACCCGTCTCTGAGTGTAGCAGGAATGGTGAGGCTTTTTGAATATTTCATTTGAGAGACACCTAAGAGTTCATCTTTTTAGCAGGCCAAAAACATGGAATACTAAATACATGTATTGTAGATGTACAGGTGGATTTATGTAGTTTGTGCCCTTTTGTACACCCTGGTGTCCTCCTTCTCACACTTGTTGGAGTGACCTAATTATAAGAAAGTTATGGCTGTTATGCCCCGATGGGTCATGAGAAAGAACACAGCTGGTAATATACAACATATAATCCCATATTAACAATTGCAATTAAATTTTTTTCACATTATAATTCTGAGTCTAGCAATGGTCATAAAATGACTTGATTGGTTGAGATCAGTGTATAATTGTTAACTCCAGATATCACAGAATTGAGTGCTGGCGCTGACATTTTCTGGCACAGAAATGCCAGTGTCTCCCTGCCTGACTCTTCCCAGTTAGATAATATGACAATGGGCCTCCCTGGGGTAAACTGAGTTGTGTGATCTTGCTGATGGAACTGTTGCTGTTTTGGACCATTGTACCCATCCAATAAAGATAAATACTAACTTTAATTTAAGCAGTGCCTTTGTGTTTTGTGTCATTCTTTTAACCTTCTTGACACTTGTAGTCCCACAAATACTTCCACCTTGTTACACCAAGAACCTGGAGGGTTCATCAGGGGAAGAAAGATAGTAAAAAGTTGTCATTTCATACAGTACAAGGACTTTCGTGGAGGAGGATGACACCAGCTGATGGGGAGGCTTCTGGCATAGCTGCTAGAAGTAGAGCTCCTGTATATGCATGAGAAAGGATAAGGTTTTACACCAAAAGCATCATACTCTGGACTTAACTTGATATCAAACCTTGCATGGGAGATCCACTGCAATAAGAGAATATAATTATGGCCAAAGTTTACCTTTCAGTTCCAATAATTGGTAAACCTGTCCTTGACTGTTGATACCTTTGTACCACAGATTTAATTCGGTGCACAATTATCACACCAAAAACTGATCAATGGTTGTTTGAAGGTAAACTAGGTACATACCTGCAATAATTATCATTAGAAAACAAACGATTACGACCGATCAATGTATGTGCACGATTTTATTGAACGATTTGAACGTATTGTGCACAATTCCATACATGCTGTAACGATACGATCCTTCAAATATAATCCACCAATAATGTACACACACTAGATATGATCGTTTGAACGATGCAGGAAGTGACATGGAAAGGAGAAAGTGTATTGCAGAAACATGCAGGAACACTGAATAACTGTACATACGATAGAGAACGATCGTCGCTCAATTAGATTTGACAGGACGGTCATTCATTTCCAGCGACAATCCTCGTTTGTCAGTGTCGTTGTGCACCTTTTTTGTTAAAATTTTTTGGGTGATCGGTCGTTAGTCATTCGTTTCCAACAACATTTATTGGAAGTGTGTTCCCAGCCTAAATCTCTACTTTTGTCTAGGGAGGAATTTCCCTTACTTCCTGGACAAGGATACATGCAGCAAACAGAAAAAAACAAGAACTTCAGGCCAAAGATGCATTAGGGTTACTTTACTAAACATGTTTCCACTGCGCATTCTGCAAAGCAGATTATTAGATTACAAGGGAATTTGGGAAGAATCCTCAATCATGTGCAAGAAAACCCCAAAAAAACCTCATTCACTAGGCTAAGTGAATTATATACTACAGAGTTATTATTCACTTTGCTAAGTGAAAACCCTAAACTCCTTTAATAAATCAAAAGTGATCACAGATACCCACTGCAGATTCTATCGTGTTTCTCTTCTGTCGATACTGAAGCAGGTTACCTTTTATACAGCTGGGGAGTGGGAGGTCTGTCTGCTAACCCCAGTGTTGTAACAAGAGAAGTCTTTTATCCTGGCACCCTGTAGATGTATAGCCCATATACCACCAAATATGAAAGGGCACTAACCCTATGGATACAGCTAGGGATGTCTGAAATTCAACTTCTTGCACTGTGCAGGGGGATAATATTGCAACCAAAACGTAACCCTGGAACTTACAAAAAAATTGGTGATCAGTGGTATAGTCTTGCACTGGTAGTCAGTGGTGAAGTTCCCTGGTTACAATGGTGGTCATATGTGTGCCCCACATGTTGATGGTCAGTCAGGAAGTGCCCCCTAATTTGGTTGTCATTAGAGAAGTACCTCCTACTTTAGTGGTTAGTGGAGAAGTGTCCCTGCACATTGGTGGTCAGTGGTAAACCTCAGCATCCTCTTCCATTGATGATCATTAATTTGACCTTTGTGTTGCTGTCAGTTTGGAGTCCTATTACATTTGAGGTCATTAATGTGCCACACATTAGTCTGTGTACTTTGGTGATCAGTTCAGAAAAGTGGTAGAGCGTCCAGTTACATTAGTGGCCATTGATGTGCCCCTTGTGTCAGTGGTCAGAGGGGAAGCGTTCTGTTATTTTATTGGTCATTGGAGAAGTTTAAACTTTAGTGGTCAGTAAAAAAATGTCTTGTACAGCGCTGGACAGTGGTAATGTTCCCTCCTATATTATCTCATGGTTGAGGTCATTAATGTGCCCCTTGAGTTTGTTGTCAGTGGTAAGCAGTATAGTGTCCCCTTAATTCTAAGGCCATTGATCTGCCTCTTGTGGTAATGGTCAGTGGAGAAGTGCCTCCTTATGTTGTTGGCCATTGGAGAAGTACCTTTTACTTTAGTGGCCAATGGAGAAGTGCCCTCTTACATAAGTTAGTGGTCATTAATATGCCCCATATCCCCTAAAGTTCCTCTTTATGTTATTAGGATTTGGTGTGTATAAATAGGCCCTGTACAACAGTGATCATTAGTAAAGCATTTCCTTCAATTGATGGTCATTGATGTGCCCTTTGTGTTGGTGGTCAGTTGGAGAGTGCCCACTTATGTTGTCGTCATTGACAAAGTACCACTTACTTTGGTGGTCAGTGGAGATATGTGCATTGGTGGTTAGTGGCAACTTTCCCTCTTATAACATCTCCTTATGCTGGTGGTTATTGATCTGCCTCTTGTGTTGGTGGTCAGTTGGAGAGTGCCCAGTTATGTTGTCATCATTATAGTACCACTTACTTTAGTGGTCAGTGGAGATATGTGCATTGGTGGTTAGTGGCAACTTTCCCTCTTATAACATCTCCTTATGTTGGTGGTTATTGATCTGCCTCTTGTGTTGGTGGTCAGTTGGAGAGTGCCCACTTATGTTGTCATCATTATAGTACCACTTACTTTAGTGGTCAGTGGAGAAATGTGCATTGGTGGTTAGTGGCAACTTTCCCTCCTATAACATCTCCTTATGTTGGTGGTTTTTGATCTGCCTCTTGTGTTGGTGGTCAAAAGAGAATAGTAAAGTGCCCCTTACTTTCGAGGTCATCTACGTGCCCTTTGTGTTAGTGGGCAGTGTTAATGGAGAAGTGCCCCCTTTGTTATTGGTCGTTGGAGAAGCACTTTTTACTTTATTGGTCAGTGGAAAAGAGCCCTGTACATTGATGGTCAGTGGTAAAGTTCCTTCTACAGCATCCCCTTACGATGATGGTCATCAATGTGCCCATTGATGTCCAATAGAGAAGAGCCCCTTATATTAGGGGCCAATGTATTGTCCCTTTTCATTGAAAGCCAGTGATGAGTAGCCCTCCTAGATTGGTGGTCAGAGGATGGAGTGCCATTATGTTGGTGGTGAGTTGTACCCAACACTGGGTTTCAAGGAGAAACTTTCAGAATCCTGGGATCCTGCTGGGATCTGGAAAAAGGCATGTGATAGACATTAGAGGCTCTGTAGGAGGAAGAGGTGCACTCTCTTATTGGTTCCCCAGAATTGTGCACATTGTGTATGTGAATGCAGCGTGGGAAGATGACACGGGTGAGTCAATTATGGTGGGAACAAGAGGGTGACTCAGACGAGTTTTGCATGTGAAATGATAGACATACAGAATAATCTTGTCATCATCTATTGAAAGGCTGGAGGGACTGCGACAGCTTCATTAACCCTCGCCACCTGATAAGAAGTGCGCATCATCTTTTATGTATGAAGGACGTGACGCATTCTGTGCATAGCGAGAGAGCTTCCTGAGACACTCTGAACAGGAAACGTTTCTATATGCAGGAATAAATATAGAGACCTATTATAAAGCAGGGCAACTCCACATTCAATGTACAATTCAATGCGAAATCCATTTATTAATTGAAGCTGAACCCCGAGCAGATATAAAAGAAACCAATAATTGCACCTCCGTTATTTAAATTCAAGCAGTGTATTATTAACAAAAGAGTTCTTCTTTAATAGTATTTAAAGCTGTAATGGTCTATCATGATCCCCTAAGTGCTAGGGATCCTGAATGTCTGAAGAAGATGCTCTGTAGTGATCCAAGTGTCTCCTTATGAGATTTGGGAAAATCATGATTTCTAGGATCTGACCGGAAGCACTGTGTTTCCATTATAGTCTAGGGAGCTTGGATGAGGTAGGATTCTAAAACAGGCATAGGCAAACTTTGGCCCGCGGGCCATATACGGCCCAAAAGGTATTTTTCTCCAGCCTATTGGGCGGTCCGCGGCTCTGCCCGGTGCACCCCCTCCCAGCGGGGTCCTTCTCCTGACCCTGTTCAGGGTCGCGGAACATGTCCCCCGGATCTGAGCCTGCGATGGGGGAGTGGGTGGGGTTATGCCATCATGATGTCACGTTCAGTGGCATCATGATGAAACCAATAATTGCATCTCCGTTATTTAAATTCAAGCAGTGTATTTTGTGACATTAAAAAGCCAATATTTCTACAAAAGCTGTGCTTAACAAAAGAGTTCTTCTTTAATAGTATTTAAAGCTGTAATGGTCTATCATGATCCCCTAAGTGCTAGGGATCCTGAATGTCCGAAGAAGATGCTCTGTAGTGGGCCAAGTGTCTCCTTATGAGATTTGGGAAAATCATGATTTCTAGGATCTGACCGGAAGCACTGTGTTTCCATTATAGTCTAGGGAGCTTGTATGAGGTAGGATTCTAAAACAGGCATGGGCAAACTTTGGCCCGCGGGCCATATACGGCCCAAAAGGGATTTTTCTCCAGCCTTTTGGGCGGTCCGCGGCTCTGCCCGGTGCACCCCCTCCCCTGCGGGGTCTTTCTCCTGACCCTGCTCAGGGTCGCGGAACATGTCCCTCGGATCTGAGCCTGCGATGGGGGAGTGGGTGGGGTTATGCCATCATGATGTCACGTTCAGTGGCATCATGATGGCATAACCCCGCCCACTCTACCTGCTGTCCGCCCCCCCCCCGTCAAATTTTATTTCAGATAGTGGCCCCTGACTAAAAAAGCTTGCCCACCCCTTTTCTAAAACCTTGGTGCTCTAGTGAAGAGTTTATACCTACATCTGCAGACCTGTAAACTCAGCAAACTCTGCACAGCACTGTGGCATATGTCAGAGCAATATAAATGTATAATAATAGTGTGTGACTGTGGGGGGATATTAGAGTGTCAGCTCCTCTGTACAGAGACTGATGGGACTGGCTCAGTGTTCTCTGGAATATCATTCCCCACCACTTAAACAGGAAGAATTTTTCTATATACACATACCTTACACCATGCAAATGTAATATCTGACCACCACACTAAATACAAAAAGTGTATTAAAATCTGAGTCCTGGTGAGTCTGGAATGCTCCATATACCCCATGAGACCCCATATACCCCATGGGAATACCCGGAGCCCTCCCCATCCTTTTCTTCTACACTGAAAGGGCATTGGAGCAGTAAGTTATCCATGGTGTCTTCTGCTTCTCTACATTCCGGTCTCAGCACACTGAGTCTCTTGAGGGTCCGTGCTGATAAATCCTCAAGTAAAGTTTACCATGAAAAGCAAAACAAGTCCGGTCCCTAAAATTCATGGAAATCCTTTTCATAATAATTCATCTCAGCCCCTCCCCCCAAAACTGGACTTGGCCAATCCCTTAATGACCCATCAAAGAATCAATACAAAATCCGCATCTACAGATTATTCCTAGAGAGGTTTTAATGTTCTGTGGTCTGCCATTGTTTCTGTATTTTCAGACTCAGGGCAACAGAAGGCGGAAGCTGTCCAGTTTTCACATTTCTCTCAGTTCCTCTGTACAGAGACTGATGATATATATATATATATATATATATATATATGTCATAAGTGCAAGAACATAAAATGCATCATAAGTGCAAAAACATAAAATGCAAGCAGTTATAGCTATGTTGTAAACTATTTTTAATGTGCAAAAATGGCTGTAAACTGAGTGTTTATTATTTAAGTCTCATTATAGTGATCACATAAAGTACCATTGTTTCCTATTCCAATGCATTTTCCTGATTGGCTTCCTCAGGGGATTCTGGGGCCAGTCTTTCTACAAACAGAATTCACCTGTAGGAAAAACTTAAAATAAAGGTCTCTAAGAGTTGGGATTGGAGACAACGGTACTTTATGTGAGCATTATAATGAGACGCTCCATTTACGGCCATATTTGTACACCAACAATTTTTACAATATAGCTAAAACTACTTGTTCTTTCTGCAATATAGCTATAACTGCTTTCTTTTTTTATGTTTTTGCACTTTATTTATTGTTTCAACTTAAAGTAAATATGAATCAATTCGGACGTGCTGTACTACATGTGTGCACTACACGTTCATTAATTTGGATGGCCAAAAAGCCTCTCTTTGCTTATTCTTTTATATGATTTCTGATGTTACGGGGTTAGCTTAAAACTAATTTAGGATTTTAAGGGAAGATTCTTACCTCATCTTCTTTCTAGTTTTTCTCAATATATAGATAATAGATAGATAGATAGATAGATAGATAGAGGGATAGATAGATAGATAGATAGATAGATAGATAGATAGATAGATAGATAGATAGATATTCTAATCATTTATCCACCTGATTATTTAGATCTGTATACAGGTGGGTCGAGATGTCTTGCAGTGTGATTTTTACATTTTCATTTGAACACTGAGGCCTTTGATATCCATCCAACTGAAATTGAATGTCCCCAGTGGGCAGGAAGGTCGTGTCCCCCAATGTGGTGGAATCTAAAAAATATGTAGCCTAGTCCGGCATTCATGACAGATCGGAATCCAACAGTTCTGAGATCCATCATGTTCTGAAGTTGAAGCTTCTGGGGTTGCCGTGTTTCCAGGATTTGGGACTTCATAAATGCCACTCGATCTAGTATTGTTCAGTGGTTTAGAAAATTAGCTAATTACATGGATGAGTGAATGTCAAATTCTTTTTTCCAGTAAAACTAAAAAAGATTTGGTAAAGGGGGTTGAAGCCCAAGTGACAAAAAAGTAATTCTTGTAGCCAAACTTTAGATCAGATATGTTTAGACTTATCTGAATAAGCAATAAAAATTGCTGGAGGATATTTCTATGTCTGGAGTGGCTACACTAACTCTATAGAGCCAAATTGTAGCTACTGCAATGTGTACACTCCCCTCCGGACAAGGAGAGGCTGCAGTGAAAGCCATTGACAGTTGCAATGGTGCACATTCATATGACGCTGCTTGGCACTGCAGTAGACTGGCCTCTGTTTTACAGTGGTGTGCACAGTAAAGCTTAAGGTGTGCGCTTGCAGTAAAATACTAATCCAACTTAATGCACGTGCAGTGCACACATGTAGTACAGCACATAGTGCACAAATCTAGAGACATGTAGTTCCTACATCAGGGCCTTTGCTAGGGATTTGTGTGCATGCTTCCCAATTGTAATCTGCCTATTGAGAGGAGTTCCCACCATCCCCTTGCTGAATTCCCAGGAACTAAGTTGTTTTTTTTTGACTTGTCATGGCCGCAGTGTTTTATGATTATCATTGGCACTTCACTAAACTAAAACTTATAAACTATTTAGAAATGCGATCAGAAAGTGGGGTTTTGACAATGAAAGAATAATGTTAATAAAGTCGATTAAGTACTATACAGAGTTCTACTGTTAGTTTAGAGATTATATACACATAAATCGTTAATAATTCATTAACAGGTCAAAAGATCTACTGACGTGTTTCCCCGTTATGGTTTCCTTACAGGAGAGTGAGGCTTACATCCATACTGTATAGTAGTCATCCAAAACATAGATGAATGATCCAATGATATTCTAAGGCTTAGTAAGAGCGTGACCTTATTAAACAGATCAGTTTAAGAGTTTCCTAGTTTCTCTTGGGGTTGGCATGAATAATATTTGTATTAATCTGTACGGGGAGTCATATTTTGGGTCAGTTTTGTGTCTTTTTTTATCACAGTTCGCTAATAAACTTAACTTGTTTAGGTCTGTCATGCAAATCTTGAGTCTCCAGTCCGGAAGTGGACCGGTACTTAACAAGCTCATGGTGTGAGGCGAATTGGAGTTTAATGACAACGACTGTTTGTAGGACGGCAACCTGCAGGGCTGAGGATGAGACAAATATGTTGCCACCTAATTGCAGCCATTGTGCTAATTCAGCAGCGCTGCATTCCAGAGCGACATCCCCACATCCTCCCACCACAGCTGCTTCCACACTCTCATTTAAATGTCAATGAACAATTCCGAATGTTTCTTATCACAATGCAGATTTCTTTAATATCCCTCTTCATACCACAGAGGCGGCTGAATCCACCATTCAACATCAACAAGTCCGGAACACAGGGAACGCTGACACGACAGGTGAAGGAGGGGGCGGCCTGACAGTTCTGCGCAATGGCTTCCCTTTGTGGTCTGAGGAATTTCCAATCTATATTCATTTTATAACAAAATTTTACAGTGATAATAGTTAGGCCCCCGATCCATGGTGCCCCCTCTAAACAAAGGATCGTCACAACTGAGAATTGTTTAAAGGTGCAATTTAAAGTGGACCTGTCAGTTACCAACTTCATGAATACATTCTTGATATGTCACAATATAAAGTAATATTATCTTTTTAATAATTATATAGTGCAGTCCTAGAGCTCTAGTAGATGACTTTGCCTAGGCTGAGATGATGTCATCAGTCTGCTGCAGGTAAGAAGAAGCATTTTCTCACCTTCCTCCCCCCAGTGATCAGACTGCAACAATATAACTTTGTAGCAAGACTTTGTAGAACTTTGAAACTACAGTAGGGACAGATCTATTTCAGACAGTTCAGAAAACTGTACTGCTAAAGTATTATACCCTAGATACAAGGGGTGAGTTTAAAGTTGTTGACTTGTTGAGGAAGAGGTGCTGTAAGGAGCTGGGGCACATACTACTTTTCAATGTAGTCCCCATTGGTAGACTGCACTTCCTCTACCAATATTCCAGGTATTTATCCCAATCAAGTTTAGGAAGGGGAATGATACAAGTTAATTTTTTTTGAAGGTGTACCCATATCTTATCCAAAACGATCTCACATCTTCCCTAGCTGATAAATATTCTTGGAGGACACAACTGCTCACGGAGGCTTTCGGTCAGCCCTTTAAAGATAATGAACTCAAAGACTTAATTTGAATTATTACATTGTCAAAAAACATTTCAGGTCAAAACATCCATATTCTTAGTGACCACTGCCTTAGTGTCACTTTACATTACCTTCACTTTTCCTTCACAAGACAGTAACAAACCTAAGATTTGGGGGAAAGCCAGAACCCTGTCACAGCAATCCATCTTTTAAATTTGAGCTGCAAATGTTATTTACTTTTTGGAATAGAAACAAAAAAAGCATGAGTAGGAAGAAGACAAAACATTCTCCTGGATGAAAGAATTTGCTTTAAAATCTACTGGAGGAAATGGGACTAAAAGCCAAAGTGATAACTGACTGTAACACCTATAGATACCTAGAGAAGATAGCATACATTGTAATGGAGAGCCTAATCATGGCCCCCAAGACATAGGGATTCTGCTCCCCCATAACAAGGTAAGTTAACTTTCCCAGTATTCTGTTTTCAATTATGGTGTCATCCAAGCTCCATAGTCATTACTTCTAACTGTCCCTTGATTGGAAAGAATGTCCCTCTTTTGTAGTGTTTCTTAACTTTGGTTCTATGAAACCATAGGATTCCTCCAGAGGTTGCTAGGGATTTCTTGAGCAATGAGCAATTTGTGACTTTTTGGTCAGTTTAACTAATAATGTTTTATTTGGCTACCTGTAAGGGATGCATTTGCCATTTTTAAACACCAGTTTAAGGGAAAATAGTGGTAAACAAACTACTCATGGGTTTAACCAATATTTTTTGTACAGATTCAGATTGGAGGACATGAGGTATCCTTTTGTCTTCTTTGTGCTAAAGGATGTTCGTCTCCCATGTGTATGTATGATAATTGATTGTATTGGCTGTGGCAAAGCTCATCAAATGGTAACATTTCTGCTGAAAGCACATGAACAGGTTCTTAAAAAACAATTTTCATTTTATTATTTGGCATCAACTGCGATCCCTGTTCCATATCATCTGTTACCAGATTGGAGTTGGGCTTTAACCGCCTAACAATCGTTGTTATGATAATTCTTTTTTGTCAAATATATATATTCACGGTCACTAATTAAAGTGAAACCTTTTATGGAGGAGACGTCGGCTCAGCGCGTCTCATGCATTTTAATGTCCCACTTCATCTCCCGCTGCACAGATAAAGGCACAGCGCGCCCCTGTGCGCAGCCGGCCTCCCAATGGAGTTAATGCGTTGAAGTCATCATTCTGTGAAAACTTGGCTACATTCATGGATTGTGATTAATTTTCTCTAAAAGATGTTCTGACCTTATCTGGGATTTTTTTTTCTCATGAATTCGTTGTAAAAGGAAATGATTATGTAACAAGTCATGAATCCTCCGGCACCTCGGAGAGAGCAAATTACCCCTCAGCGGCTCCTAGGAGATTGCTTTACTAATCAGAGCTCTCTCGGCAGGAGAATGACATTAGTGGGACGTGTGCAGTACAAGGTAGTTAAGCTGGGATTTTGCACCCTGTGTTGCCAACAATCCTCCTTTCCAGGCAAAGAAATGCAAACCAAGGGGTCACAAGGTAATAATTCTTCCAGAGACATGGAACATAAAATTTGTTTGTGTTGAAAGATTGTGTTCTGAAATGTGAAAGATTATATAAACCTAACACAAACCAATTGTAAATTACCATAGAATCAAGTTCAATATTAGATTTGGACACATGGCTATCACACCTATAAGAACTTGTTGGACATTCTATTTCAAAACCATGGCTATTATCCTAGACTTGTCCACATTTGTGGCTGAAACATCCTTCACAGGATTTTGGAGGGTCCCTATGGGCATCTGTGCCCAGTTGTAGTCAGATACTGATGTTGGATGAAAAGATCTGGCTCACAATTTGCTTTCCAAAGGTAATCAGTAGAGTTGAGGGCAGGGTTTTGTAATGGGCACTCAAGTTCTCTACTCCGTACTAGTGACCCCAAGTCTTTATGGAGCTGGCTTTGTACACAGGGGCACAGTTATAGTAGCACAGAAAGAGGTCTTCACCAAACTGTGACCACAAGACTGGAAGAGCCCAATTGTCTACAATGACTTTGTATGATGGAGGATATTCATGGATGAAGGAGACACCTGGACTCCATCACTTGGTGGGCCATCGAAATGTCCATGTTTTTGCCATATCAGTAGATTGTTTTGACCGCACAGTGTAGATTGCTAAACCAGTTTTCTCCCCGGCCCCCTTTAGCTGGATGCAACACCTGGCACTTTTCCGTAACCACCCGGCTGTTTTTGGGTGGTTCTGGTAAAGTTGGGTCACATTACAGGTCGGCCACTTGCCTACAGCCTCTTCACACCCCGCTTAAAAAAAAATTCAGGGGAGAATACTGTAAACATTTTCTCATTGTCGTAAAAGGGTAAAACTAAAGCAGTACAAAGATTTACCAGTCTTATGTAGAAGTAGTGCCAGAGATAATGTTAAAATAATTCATACCAAGGGTACAAAAAGTTGTTTCTTGAAGTGCAGTTGACTCAAAGTTATGAGGTTCCTGTCAAGCTCATATTACTTGTTGAATAAATTAATGTTATCTCTTACAGTAGCACAGGGAAGCTTTTAAGATAGGAAGTGAAAATCAATTTTCAATCGACTGCAATCAGATATCCATCAACAGCCATTGAATTTGTGAAATATATGCCCCGAAGTAATTCTGTTTATTAGGATCAATAATCAATTAAAGCTAACAAGAAAATGAGCAGTTCATTCACTCAAGCTAAATAGTCTACATGTAAAGAGCTCACTGGGTGGGCCAGTTAATCAAGGGATGCAATTAGCTTCTAACATTAGCGTAGAGACCCCAGAATGAGAATGTCCTTGATGTCGGCTCTGGGGCTCAAACTTATATCAGGTGAGCTAACAAATCTGCTATATTGGGGGTGTTACATTTATCTGGCCTTATGTAAATTTTGGTGATTTTCTTTTTTTTTAATGTTTTGATATCAATAAAAATTACACTTTTCTGACTGGGGATCTTGTCTGGGACATCAAAAAAATACAATGATCCAGAGAAGGGTCAGAGAGATGTTGGGGCATTTCACAGATAGACATATCCCTTTCAAGTCTGGTTTCTTCCTTCTCTATTTCAACAATATTGGTGTATCGATCAATTATATGTATGCTAGATGGAGCAAAGGCTTGCATACTGGATTTGTGGCAACAGCCGAGACTTCCACGGTGACACAGTGGTTCTCTAGGATCCGGGATATCTATTGAATGGAGAATACCTCTAGCATGAGAGGTACAGTTACGTAGTTACATAGTAGGTTAAGTTGAAAAAAGACATAAGTCCATCAAGTTCAACCACTAGGGAAATAAACATATGCCAGATATAAAACCCTATAAGACATAGTTGGTCCAGAGGAAGGCAAAAAAACCTCTGGTACAATCTGCTTCAACAGGGGAAAAAATTTCCTTCCTGATTCCATGAGGCAATCAGATGTTCCCTGGATCAACAGTCACTGTTGTTTTTACTTTAAAGCCTTAATACCCAGTTATATTCTGTGCTTCTAGAAAAACATCCAGCTTTTTCTTAAAGCAATCTCTTGTAGTTGCTGAAACTTCTTCCTGAGGGAGCCGATTCCACATTTTCACAGATCATACAGTGAAGAATCCCTTCCTTATCCGGAGCTTAAACTTCTTTTCCTCCAGACACAAAGAGCGCCCCTTGTGCTTTGTAATGATCTTAAAGTAAATATTGGGGAAGAGAGTTCTCTATATGGACCATTTATATATTTACACAGGGTGATCATATCCCCCCTTATACGTCTCTTCTCAAGGAAGAATAGATTCAGTTCAGCTAATCTCTCCTCATAGCTGAGCTCCTCCATTCCTTTTATTAGTTTAGTTGCCCTTCTCTGCACTCCCTCCAATTCCACAATGTCCTTTTTGTGAACTGGTGCCTAAAACTGGACTACATATTCCAGATGTGGTCTGACCAATGCTTTGTACAGGGGCAGGATTATGTCTCCATCTCTGCAGTCTATTCCTCTTTTAAGAAAATACTTTGCTAGCTTTAGATATTGCACCTTGGCATTGCGTGCTATTATTTAGTCTATGATTTACCAGAACCCCCAGATCCTTTTCTATTTCTGACTCCCCCAAGTGTATTCCCCCTAGACAGTATGAAGCATACATGTTGTTAGCTCCCAAGTGCAAAATTTTATATTTTTATATTTTAAAAGTCATTTGCCACTTGGCTGCCCAATCAAACAGTACATCCAGGTCTGCTTGTAGATTATAGACATCCTGTATGGACCTAATTCCATTACATAGTTTGGTGTCATCTGCAAACACAGAAATGGTACTTTTAATCCCAAACTCTATATAATTTATGAAAATATTAAACAGTAAAGGTCCCAACACTGAATCCTGGGGTACACCACTAATAACCTTAGACCATTCAAAGTATGAATCATAAATTACAACTTTATCCTGCCAGTTCTCTATCCATTTACAGATTCACTTTTCTAAACCTATCGACCCTAACTTCCATATAAACTGTCTGTGGGGTACAGTGTCAAATGCTTTAGCAAAGTCCAAGTACACTATATCAACTGCTACTCCACTGTCTACCTGTTTACTTACTTCCTCATAAAAAGAGAGTAAATTTGTTTGGCAACTTCGGTCTTTCTTGAAGCCATGCTGACTATGACTTATAATATTATTTTCTAGCAGAAACTCCTCTTTGTGGTTCTTTATGAAACGCTCAGGAACTTTACCAACTATGGACGTTACACTAACGGGTCTGTAGTTAAGATAGGAACCACATTGGCCTTATGCCAATAGAAATAATGGCTTTGAAATAACTGAGCTCAGTTCTTTGAGGACACGTGGATGTAATCCATCAGGTCCTAGTGCTTTGTCAAACTTAATTTTTCCCAGCTGTTTCTTATTTATATACAGAAGAATCCTTCCGGAAGATATGGTTTTATTGGCTATATTTTACATTTTTCTCAGACTATTTACTGAATAATGACGCCCCTCAATACACCTCTGGGACTCTCAGTTTGTACCCTCTCCTTTTCCTTTCCTTTCTTTTTCTCACCATTAGTCTTTTAGCTAAAAATTGATACAAAGATCAATTTAATATAGTTGTGAAAATCATTTATATATATATATATATATATATATATATATAAAATAATATATATTAAAAAATCAATGTATATATAAAAGAGCATTAAAGCCTAAATAATCCAAAAACCCAATAAGGGAAATTCCTGTAGCAATTGTGTTGATTAGTGTAAAGTATTAGTTTTACCTTTGGAACTGAACTTTGCTAAATCTGAAAAAAACCCATTGTGTAGTCATGGTTGGCTGTGCACCTATCCACACAGCCTGGACTTCTCCTGTGTTTTAGGGTTCTGCTAACAGATTGCAAATCTACAATTACTCACTAACTACTTCCTGTGACTACAGGTTCTGCCTCCTTATGTCATCATGGTTTTAGGTATACAGGTATACTGGGATATGTACTTTGGTTGTCACATTTGCTTGACCTTCCTATCAACTAAATTCAGAGATGAGAGGAAATGCTGTATGGAAGCACACTGGGCCCATAAACAAATATTCCATCCACTACTTCGCTTCTTTACACTCTCTTATCAACCTGACTGCTATTAGAATTTGCCTTGATAGGTTTTGGGAACCCATTCCTCTCACTGCTTAGGATCCCATTCTATGCGGTTGGCTGCCACTGCCTGACCCCTAGGAAAGAATTCCTGGGCTAATCTATGACCTTGGGAGGGACAAAATGCATCAGTGAGATGTATTCTGTTTCAGAGATGTGATCTATGTATTCTGCGACCATATTGATGTATTGACTTTACTCCACAGATAATAAAGATTTGTGAAGCATTTCAATTTTAGAAAAGACCATGGTAGGTGGTTTGTGCATATTAATAGTTCTTTGAACACAACCATGTTTTTTGACTACGCCTTTCCCAAATGCTGAGAGAGTATGGGGGAGTCTGGTATAGACAGGAAAAGGGGCAGACACCTCTTTGTCCTGGTGCAGCTGTAAGGCAATACAACCATGTTATATGAAGGATTTGAGTCTTGTTACATTATTTTCCTCAGCTGAAACTATCCTTATACTCTACAATCCAGTAAACTATTCAGAGTCCATCTGTGAATTACTGAACGTGTCACATTTAAAGGAATATTGCCAATTGAAACCTATTGTTTAATAAAGTATTAAAAAGCAAATTAGATACATTTTATTACATATAGTCACATCCCAGCTCATTGCATGACCTGCATATTATCTCAATTCTAGTATCCTGTTTTCTATGGTAAGCAGGAATATCATTGAAAAGAGATTTTTCCCTGTCCAGATGACAAAACTAAAAAAGTGGGCCGGGATCTTCGGGGAAATTTCCCCCCCTTGTCTTCTCCTCTATATAATATTGTAAGTGGGTTCTTTAATTGACAAGGATGAACTGGAAACAATGTAATTTATAAGAGTTCAGCACAGGAAATGGTCAGCTGGCAAGATCAACAATCATCCATTGCACTAATAAAACAGTTATATTAAAACAATTTAAATTGAATATTTAACAGACCAAAAGGGGGCATTAGGAGAGGATCATTGTTAGTATTTGCATGCACTGTATGCTGCAGCAGCTGCCGTGGCCCCCTGGGACTGGCCCAGTAACACAGGCCCTCAGGTACATGGATGTGATATTTCTGCTCTGCCATTAGTCTCCAGCACTGACTTTGTCATTGATGAATGATATAGCTGCCTGCAATGTTTGTCCTGCAGTCATTAAGTCAGTGTTCACCTCCATAAAGGAATAAAGTGTGTTTACCAAGTGATAAGAGGGAGCAAGCCTGGCTTATCACTGGCTCAGCACTCCAGATGGTGTCAGGGTTGGGGAGTGCAGGGGTGGGGGTGTTTTACTTCTCTGTAAGCAAACATTGATGTTCCAGGTGATCATTATCTCAATGTATACCTAGAGCTGAACATCTCCAACAGGTGTCATCTGGGCCGAATGTCCTTGAGCTGTCCTCCCGGGGCCCTTACAAGGTGGATGTGTTTTGAGTCCTAATTGAACTCTCAGTGTAAATCAGCCAAATGCATTCCAGCTGCTTCAAAGCAAAAGGTTGGCAAAGTCTAACAGTTGTTTCATAAATTAGCCACAGCCTGCATAGAAGAGCCTGTCGTCGGCCAGCATGCTTCAGAGAAAGATCCTTGCCGTCTCTGTGGAAGCAGTGGTCTCTTTAAGGAGGTCTATCACCCCCTTTGCTTAGTCAGGACTACAGCTCTCCAATCAGCAGTTCTTCCTCCCTGTGTCTTTGCAAATTGGACACCATTCACCATACATATTTGTATTGTGTGTGTGTATATGTTTATATCTAGTGTATTTACAATGTTTGTGTCTGGGGGGTGCTGCTATGTTCCAATAATAAAGGGATGATGGTGAAATAAATCACAAAGGGCCCTATACAGAATCTGTATATGTTCCCGACCCTTGCAAAATATCTTTTGGATACAACCCCTGCACTATGTACGTTATGCACTTCTGACCCCAGCACTCTGTATGCTATGTACCCCTGACCCCTGCATTATGTATGTTATGTACCCCTGACCCCAGCACTATGTATGTTATGTACCCCCTGACCCTTGCACAATGTATGCTATCTACACTCCAGCATTATGTATGTTATGTACCCCTGACCATTGCACTATGTATGCTATGTTCATCTGACTTCAACACTATGTATGTTATGTAGCCCTGACCCCTGCACTATGTATGCTATGTACCCCTGACCCCAGCATTATGTATTTTATGTACCCATGACCCCCGCACTATGTATGTTATGTACACCTGGCCCCTGCCCTATGTATGCTATGTACACTTGAACCCTGCACTATGTATGTTATGTACACCTGACCCCTGCACTATGTACATTATGTCTACCTAACCCCAGCACTATGCACGATATGTACACCTGACCCCAGCACTATGTACAATATGTACACCTGACCTCTGCACTATGTACGCTATGTACATCTGACCCATACACTATGTACGTTACGTACACCTGACCCCAGCACTATTTATGTTACGTACATCTGACCCCTGTACTATGTATGTTACAGACACATGACCCCTGCACTATGTATGTTATGCCCACCTAACCCCAGCATTATGTACGTTATGTACACCTGACCCGTGCACTATGTACGTTATGCACACCTGACCCATGCACTATGTACGTATGCACACCTGACCCGTGCACTATGTACGTTATGCACACCTGACCCCTGCACTATATACGTTATGCACACCTGATCCCTGCACTATATACGTTATGTACACCTGACCCTTGCACTATGTTTGCTATGTACACCAGACCCCTGTACTTTGTATGTTATGTACACCTGACCCCTGCACTATGTATATTATGTACACCTGACCCCTGCACTATGTATATTATGTACACCTAACCCCTGTACTATGTATGGTATGTACACCTGGCCCCTGTACTTTTTATTTTACATACACCTGGCCCCTGTTTTTTTTCATACACCTGACTCAGTACACTATGCACTGTTTCCTGAGCAGAGTAGGCTCAGGTATAATTTAACCATTTCACTTTGAGCTCCTTCCACTCTTAGCTCAGTTTGGCCACACCCACACAATCTTAGTAGCTCCATCCAAATTTATTGCTAAGGGGGCACTGATTTCTATTTACCTCAGAACTCAGAATAAGAAAAAGGTGAAATCAGGATTTTATCTCCAGTAAATAAACCAGATCACCTTTTTTCTTCTGTCATAAAATGGTTTTTCCAGGTTATTTTCTCATTTGTTGAATTGAAGCCATCTGCATAAAGTTTGATGAGGCTCTGGGCTCTGATTGTATAAAGTCATGTTGGGAAACAATCCTGTTCTAACAAATTGAGCTGCCTTGTGAAATCAAGTGGGCGTGTATAATATGCAGAGGCGTGTACAAGTGGGCGTGTATAATAGGAAGAGGCGTGTACAAGTGGGCGTGTATAATGACATCATCGGCAGCACAGTGTGATAGCTGTGTAAGCTGCTTGCCGTATTCTGCAGCCTAACAACAACTGTGATCAGACCTTCATATCTCCTAAACCATAGGTCGTAACCACTTGAAATTTTGAGGATGCATGGGGAACCCTGATAGCTATTAGTACGCAACCTTACCTTTAAATACCGTCTAGATGTGGAGTCACGTTTCAAATTTGGTGAAAATACAACATTTGGGGTGCTGTTTCAAAAGCAAGTGTTCTTAGAAGCCCTAAGTATAAAATGCAAATTAGGGCCCCCAAGAAAGATTGAGGTGGGGTCCCTAAAGCTGCAGAAAACTATGGGAGGGGTTAGAGATTCATAATTCTTGGGGATTTATGTAGATGTGCAGAATATTACACAGCTCATTATATCCAACAACATCTGTGACAACATAATATGCCATTTCGGTTGTCGTGACTCAAGGACTGCTACTAATAACGTGCATTATTATTATGATATTATAAGACATGCGTTGGTGTGTGGGATTGACATCCATTCATAAATGTGCTTGAAAAACACTGCAGTGCAAAAAGGGGCAACACATTGCTGCTAAAAATACAGAATGCCCCCATTTTTGTGCAATGTTTTGGACCGCACAGTTTTAAATAAATGGGCCAAATGCATTCACAGGAATGGCAGCACAGGACCATGCCCCAATGTACAGTCATCATAGACAATAATCAGATGAGCCAATCAGGGAGACATCAGTGGTGGAGCAATGACTACAATCTCTAATAGGAGCCACTCACCCCCATTCTCAGATCCCTATACAGAAATATCCTCCCTCCATACAAATGATATCTTGGAAGTCTATGTCACCTCCATATACAGTAGGATAGTTTGTATTCCCAGTGGTGCACAGACAGTTCGATTTTTAGGTCTCCTTGAGAATGATGTTGTGGCGGCTGCTGAGAATGTTAATGATGTAGACTGATCGTTTCCAGCCAACAGTTAGGCCGCCAAAGCCGCCAATTCTATTAATTAAGACATGAGAAGGAAGCAGGGAGTGACACCATGAGGCTGAGGTGCTGTTTGCTGTGTCATCAAGCTGGTGGACCAAGATTGAACCTTTGTTTGGAGCATCCACAGGACAATTACATTTCAGAGATTGATGTTAAGTTTGTCCCGTGTGCAGAAAACCAGAATGTAGTCACCAAAGAACAGGAAGTGTGTTATTGTCAGGTGATAAAAAAACTAATGCCGCTGCCACATCTGGAAACTTTGTACAGCTGTTGCATGGCACTGCGTCATCCGGACCCACCAGTGCTGCAGGGTGGGAATGTTTTCAGCAGCTCTTCCTATTGGCTGTGTCCTCTAAGAGCACAGTTTTGGCTCTGGTGACACCGAGGGGATTTGTGGCTGCTCTGCATCAACGGCTGGAAACCTTTTACTGAACAATTACATTATTAATACGACTGGCGTGCTATAGAGAACCCGTCATATCCAGCCTGAGATGGTGCCATAAAAAGGGGGCAACATATAGGGTTCAATCTGCTGACCAGACTGGAACAGGAAGTAAGGCTAAATCTGTCCTAACCCTTCCCCTTCAATAACTGAGCTCTCCCTGAAGTTGCTACTCACCTGGCTTGGACTCCCCTCCCTAGACCCCCCAGCTTTGCTCCCACAATCCATATCTGTGATGTGTGTGGAATATCTGGAATTATTGCGTCTTCCTGTGCGGGCTCCTGAGCAGTGACAACCCCTCCTCCCTTCCTTGTAGTCCCCCAGGGCTGAGAACTGCAGTTTGACTTTACCATTAGCAGAAGAGGAGGCCTGCGCTCCCCGAGGGACACCGCCATTCCGCCCTCACACAGTGTGCGCCGTCTATCTGGGACAATTAGCTAATTAGCATTTCACCTTCCTTCCTAATTAGCAGCAAAACCAGCAGTGAAATGCAGCAAATGAGCAGAGGACCCCACAAGGACAGCGGCCCTTTCACTTGGTGGGGAGAAAACCCCTCGCTATATACATTGTGGGTGCAACACACACAGTGCAGGGGAAACTCATCATACATAGATAGATATTGGATGATTGATAAATATTGGAATACATTGTACATAATTGTGATTGATTGGTTGAGCTCAAGGTAGGACCCGGCACAACTGAATAGGTGGGTGGCCCATCTACGGACCTGGATGGGTTTTGATCCTGATCTCTCCGCCAGTTATTTTCCTGGTGACACAGTGCAATTTCTGATTTCTGGGTCATGAATTATGGACACATTGGAGGAAAAAAAGCCCCAACATCCCAACATCATCTGTGTGCATGCAATGGAGTTACATAATCTCCCTTCAGCCAATCATGATCTGAATTTGAAACTGAGGATATGAAGTTGGTGCCCCTGTGGGAGCTCCCTGATGTCACATCGCTGAAGCGATGGTAAGTATAAATTATAAAGTTTGCATTTTTTGCTTGTGATCACATTTTTCTTTCAACATCTCTGCTGCCGATCTGTTGCAGCCTTTGTGCAGCCACTCCAGCGACGATTGCATGGTATGGTTTTCCAGTTGGTGGAATACCATGTGATAGGGTGACAACACAGGACAACAATAGGGAGACAGAGATAGAGTGTTGTCAACCTTAATAAGGACTTGGATCACCAGGGATTATTCTTATCATTTAAATACAAGGCGTCAATTTTAAAAAGGTGGAAAATATCTTTTCAAATCATAATTTTTTTTTTACTTTTTGGATTTACATCTACTATTAGACATATGTTATGCTTTCTATGTCCAGTGTTCTGTCTGCCATACAACACAGGTGTTTTGAGTGCTGCCCCCCTGTGGGCCAAATACATAAATGCAGCTTGACAATGATGTCACTTCACTCTCCAATCACTGTCAGTGTCCTGGGTAAATATTTCTAGCTACATCTATGCTGAAGTTTCTTCTGAGTTTTTTTGGGAGCACCGGCCCCCAAAACGTGTGATGAAATCCAGGACGACCTCTAAGTCACCTTGAGAATTACCCTCCTCCTATGAGATAATGTTATATTTGGGGGTAATAATCTGCCTATATCAGACAAAAAGAATGACAAGTTTTCCTAGAAATGATAAATTCTGCGTTTTGCGGTTCAGTTACACCGTCCAAAGATTCCGCTAACATTCCAACGGCCGACCGTCTCCGGGGATCGGTGGGATCATCTCCTAAATGCTAATGAAAACCAATTGATTTCTTAAACGCGGCGGCCTGGGGTTGCCATGGTGACGGCGAGCCGCTCGCTAATCTGCGAAGATGGCGTTTTATCCCTCTGGATTCTGTACATTTACATGTGAATAACGCGGAGTATACAATGTAAGGAGAGAAAAGAGGCGACGATAAAATGCGACAGCTTATGAAACTCAGGGAGAAAAAAAAATATTGGAGGACGATCATTTGTCTTTGCTGAAAACGCACTTCATTATAGTGCACAATAGCGCTATTCAATTTATAATAAAATAAATATACAGTTGGGCTTTGATTGAAAAAGAAAAGGTTGCAATACAGAAAAGTCAGTGAAACAGTTTGAGCTTTGTAACATTTTGTAATAAAATATATTTACCACCATGGGTGTCATGGGAGGGGGGGGGGGGGTCCTGGTTACAACAGTCACGCATTTCCTGTTGCCCAATCCAAGTGGCATGGAGGTCTTCTGCTGTGGTTGGACTAAAATGCTCAGCAGTAAGAATTTCAAATTAGTGAAAAGGCCAGAAAATCAGGGTTTTGTGGCAGTACAAGCAGAGTTTATTAGGTATAAATAAGGCTGTACAAAGGTTTCTGACAAGTGTGGTTTAATTTTCCATTTATTATGCATACAAAGCACAAGATACGTGTTATCATAGTACATCGGCTGACGCGTTTCGCCCACAGACGCTTCGTCAGAGAGTATAGGGATGTAACTGAATAAATTCATTAGAGAGATTCATGGGCTTTTGCAGTGATTGCAATGGAAGATGGAGAAAAGTTCCCACCAAATCTTGTGAGTATCCATATTAGATTCCATAAGGTACCAGGATCCCCACTTGGGGGGAGAGAGTTTAGGATTTTGTTCCCAAACCCGTCTTAAGTTTGATCCTTAAAATTGGTAACAAGGGGGGCTTACTGAGTAAAATATGGGATACTAATTGCCTTTCTGAAATGCAGATTTGTCATACGGAAAACTAATCATACCTTGACATTTACTACCATTTCGGACCAATGGCATTAGAATCATGTGACCAGGTTGGGTGCTAATAATAAGAATCCCCAAAGAGTGTAGCTGCAGGAACCTGTCTGCTATCATTCTCGGATATTGAGGAGTTGGTGGGCTTTATGGATGTGTGTGATTTCATCATGAAATTATCAGAAGGTCCCTCTAGAGCCCTCAAAAAAAAGTTTCAGCTGTCCATGGACAATGAGATGTATATGGATTATCAATTAAACCATCCAATAAATAGGATATCGTAGGGCCCTATTTATAAATGATTCCCCCAGTCAATTCTTCTAAATTTGCTGACAGATGGTCAGTATCTCTCTACAGGTCTCATTTCAATTCCTATTTTTATAATGACTCGTTCTGCCACTTAGTGACCAATCATCAAAAGTGCACAGCTGTCACTATAGGAAATGAATAATATGAGCGAATTGACAGAGGAATAATTTATAAATATAAGTCCAGAAATTGATTAATAAAATGGCTAGATTTTTGGAACTCAATCATTCCATTGTAAGGAAAATAATCTACAAGTGGTGCAGATTCCATGGGCTTGATAATGTGTCTAGAACTGGCCGAGCCAGCAAATACAACACAACAACTGACTAAATGATGCTAAAACAGTCGCCAAGAACCACAACATTGTAATAAGCAATCTGCGGTTAACTTTCACAACATCGGGCCTGATTTATTAAAACTCTCCAGCAAACCTGAAATGGATCTGGTCAGAATTGAAAACATTTGCTAACAAATAGCAAATGATTTTTAAGAAATCCATTCCAGGTAAATCTGACAAGCTGACATGGCAGCGTTGAGTTGGTCATTTTTGCCTCTGTCATTTGGCCTGATTTCTTAAAACTCTCCAGCAAACCTGAAATGGATCTGGTCAGAATTGAAAACATTTGCTAACAAATAGCAAATGATTTTTAAGAAATCCATTCCAGGTTTGCTGAATCACCTACATTCACTAATGAAAGTGTATCCTCTCCAGCTTTGGAGCTTTAATAAGTTAGGCCCATTGTTTCACCAACTTAACCTGCATGGAAGGGGAGGCAGGACAAAGCCCAAGAGGAACATTAGAGTAAAACTACAGCCTGCCGTGGAACATATAAACATAGACTGACTTTCTGCTGTGCACTGATGAATCATTGACTGTCCGCATTGACTGTAGACATATTTGCTGCAAAACAGATATCAACAGGAATTTCTCTGCACTTGGTTTGCTTGTAATCGGGAAGATGTGCATGTATTTTAGAAATGCACTGAATGACCTGCAGTTCCTTATTATCCCTGTGTGATATTATCAGATGTGTGTGTATCAGGCAGATTCATGTCATTTTTCTTTGTACTATCAGCCCCAATTTCCTCCTCACATGCAGATGTAGCTGTGCTAAGTAACAAGGATTATAGTATTCAAACACTTTATCATTTCCCGATCACTGTAAATCTCAGCGACTCCTGAGCTGCAGCTCCCTCAGAAAACTCTGTCACTACTTTGCATGTTCTTATCCACATTCATTACATGCAAATAAGGTTCCTCATCTTGCAGGAGGGCCACCGTGTCCCCTGGCATCAGTTAGTAATCAAGTGAGGCCTCCACAAGAGACTGCGGCATCTGTGCTGTGTACATTGCCCATCCCTTGCCGTGGTCAATAAATAGGATATCCACATCAGCGTTGACTCCAATGCAGATTTGGATTCAGGATTTTTGAAAAAGTCGCCTGTGAAGCTCTTTCTTT
>NC_092858.1:176040474-176049230 GCF_032062135.1 Pyxicephalus adspersus
AACATTGAAGTTTTGTTCAACTTTTCACAGTAAATGAAGGGAATTGCAAAGAGAGAGAGCAAAGAAAGGGGTTTAAGGCTCAAAAGGTATGGGTCAAATATATAATGTATTCACATGTAATAATTTCATACACAGTAACTTCATACATATAAACAACAAGTACACAAGGTTTCAGGTGTATCCCCTTGTTCTGTTGTAATTCATAGAAATAGGGTACTGAACTAGACAGGGTAAGTACTAGCACAATTGGTTTATATGACCGTGTTTCTGTATACGTGCCCGGCGCGTTTCACCCGAGTTGGGCTTTCTCAGGGGTATGTAATTGTATACGATTAGTGGTAATTCAGAAGAGAATCATAGTAGAAATAGTGCTTAGTACAAATAGTTCAGATTAGCAGTGCAAGGTTTAAGGTGTGAATCTGTGGTAGCAATATTACTGATATATGGAGACATACAGTTTAAGTTGTTTAAATATGTAGACGTTTGTACATTATATACATGGTTTTAAATGACGATGTAATAGATGATGATAAAGAAGGAGAGGATTGTACACCAGCATCTGTTGGGTGTTAGGGTAAAGCTTAAAATATGTCAAGCACTGCTGGACAATAACGGATAATGGACAAACGTCCAAATATTTAAACAACTTCAACTGTATCTCTCCATATATCAGTAATATTGCTACCACAGATTCACACCTTAAACCTTACACTGCTGATCAGAACTATTAGTACTAAGCACTATTTCTACTATGATTCTCTTCTGAATTACTAGTAATCGTATACAGTTACATACCCTTGAGGAAGCCCAACCCGGGCGAAACGTGTCGGGGACGTATACAGAAACACGGTCATATAAACCAATTGCGCTAGTACTTACCCTGTCTAGTTCAGTACCCTACTTCTATGAATTACAACAGAACAAGGGGATACGCACGAAACATTGTTTACTTGTTGTTTATATGTATGAAATTAATACATGTGAATACATTATATATTTGACCTATAACTTTTGAGCCTCAAACCTCTTTCTTTGCTCTCTTTGCAATTCCCTTAACTTCCTGCTACTAAAGAAGGTGGCTTAACAGTACACGCCACTTATTACTACGGGACAATAGGTAGTACTCCCTTTCCCCCCCGTCTTCTCCCATTTTAAGTAATTATCAACTTTTCACAGTAAATAGGATCAGGCTTACCCAAAGAACTACAAGTCTCAGCATTTCTTTCTAAACTAGCCCATTCATAATCAATTTTGTTTTATGTACAGCACGCTGTTAGCATCAAAATTCCTAGAATCCTTAATTTCCTTGTATCATTCTTTATATACTGATGGCCTCCCAGGATGTTTATTTTGTTTGTACATAAGGCGTCATTATCAAGGTTACTGCTGAGCGCTGTATATTAAAGATGCTCCAGTCTGCACCGGGATAGCCCTGCGGCAAGTACAGATACATTCTCTCTCTTCTCATCAATCATTTATAGGAATTGATTAGGAGGTGCCTGGGAAGAGATCCTCACCGCTTCCCACAGACAGAGACAAATCGTCTTTCCATGATCATTATTATTTATATATTATAAGACGTATTACCTGACATCAGTATCGGGAAGCTGCCCTTCCATCAGAAGATACACACACAGGATAAATAAACCACTGCATGAAATACAGATTATTCTTAATGTGAATTTCTAGCCTGGAGTTCTTGCAACAGTCTCTGGTTATCTAAGACTTCTATCTGGAGAGCGGCAATGTCACTTCTGTAGAATACCAGAAAAAGGTCGCAACATGGCCAAAGTGCTGAATACAGGCCAACTACTACACCATCCCTGGGTCACCGGCTGACAGTTGTGTTCAGAATATCAGTATATTTATCAAAATATAACCAAAAAGAAAAAATATTTACAATGGCTTTCATTCCCACACACATTAATGCATTGGCTCCCTGGACCTAACTCTAATAGAAAACTTGTGGGGTGACACCAAGCAATGCAGAAGAATTGTGGAATGTCCTCCAATCATCCTGGCCTGGAATACCTGTACATAGATGACAGAAGTCGGTGGACTCAGGTCATACAACTAAATATTAGTTCAGTGATTGAAAGGAAAGAAAAACCAGGAAACATTTTTCAGTTTATACAGCGAATGTTTGTAAAGAAGAATCCAGAAACTGCTATTATACTGAACAGACTGATATTCCCTTTTCTTCATTTTCTGTAAAGGAAGAATCCAAATATGATGATTTTTTTTTTTCATGTTTTGATTTGGAATAGAATGTGCAGAGTTCCAAATGCATTTGCGTGGATGGAAATAAAAGTTATTGTAAGGATTTTTAGCTTTATTCACTGCTATTATTCTGAACAAAACTGTATGGAAGACGTTTATCACAGACAGAGCTGGACCTAATGATTCATGTGAAAGGAGGGCAGTAATACCAAAAATACTCAGAATTGTTTATATTTATAATGAAGCGTCTGACTTTGCTTTGGCAAGGTAACGGTGCATAAAGAGAAAACAGTGCTTGTCCAGTAAATATGGGAACACCAACAATGGGTCTGATTTATTAAAGCTCCACAAAGCACAAGAGGATCAGTGAAGCTGGATGATCCAGGAAACCTTAATCTGGTCCAGGATTCAAAACATTTTGAAGCAAGAAATCCATTCCAGGTTTGATGGATCACCCGGCTTTACTGATGAAAGTGTATGTTATCCAGTCTTGGAGAGCTTTAATAAATCAGGCCTATTGGGGCTCATTGCTATACATTGTCAATGATGACCAGAAATAGTCAGAGGGTTATGCACATTGGATGCCACAAAAACATGAGAGTGGACAAGTGTTGCGAGCTGTTGGTAACACGTTTCCGATCCAGATCTTTGATGATTGATCGTCTCATGCCAAGAGCCAAACTACAGTCAATGGAACAACAGCATAAAGGAAGCCTTTACAGGGCAAAACACTTTAGGCATCTGGGAGTCAAAAGGCCGCTTCAACCCAGAAATTTTTAAAATTATAGGTGGGTTGAAGCCCCTGTATTGTGACCCAACTTCTAGGTAACCATCCAAAAACAGCTGGGTGATTACTGAAAAGTGTCAGGTGGTGTACCCGGCTAAAAGGGATCGGGGAGATCACTAAAGGGGTACAACATTCTGGAATGACAAAGTCATAGTGGTTTGGCTTCCAAAAGTTGTGATTATCCACACACAGCTGGTGGCCCCATTACGAAAGCAGCACTCCTTCTTGGAACCAACCAACGGAAGAGGTGATCCCAAAGTAACCCTTCAATCAACTGCTTTAAGCAGCTTTGCTTTAAACCATTTTCAGGCAAATTTTTAAACCAAGATTCAGACTTTATGTGGGTTGGCCTTTATAAAACATGTAGTCATGCTACTGGAATCATATTGCACCTACCTGGCAAGTCGTCCCAAGACTGGGTTTTCTCTCATTTCCTAAACAAGGTTTCAAAAGTCATAAGGGTTTCCTATCAAAGTGAGATTTCCCCTGAAAAAGCCAGTTCTTCCTGCGAAACACGTTAGGATCTGATAAATATCACCCAATTATTACCATTATTATACCTGACCAACTTTGGATAATTTTGTATTCTGTTTTTGTCCTTCATTGAATTGTATTTGCTTGATATTTAGTACACTTGTGATATAAGAAACATTTCTAGATTTTAATATTTTCTTTATAAAAACTTAAAACTTATAACTTATAAATAAACTTTTTAATATTTTTAGAAAATATATTATTTTGCCATGTAACTCTCTACTTTTTTGGTGGTTCACTTCTCTTGGTGTACAAATGTAGACCCTTTGGACCTATTTCTTGGTCTAATACCATTTAGGGAGGTGGCAACCATAAATGTTTTTATTATTCAGCTCATTAGCTAACCAGTAACATTCTTCAAATCTAATGCCAGCGCCTAGTGATCCTCGCCCGAAATTTCTGTTCATGGTTAGTTTTGGAAGCAATAAAACAATTAAATTATTTTACTAAAAACAGCAAAGTGCCAGAATCATTTGCACCCAGATTTCAATCACTTTCTTCCTTAAACCCATAACACCATGAGCAGCAGATTTCTGAGGACTCTACATATGGAAGTGCATTTAAAAATTCATGGAAAGCTTCTGAAATAGTTTGGTCAACATGAGGATGTGCGTCACCTTCTTTTGCATGAGGGCTGACAGGTCTTTTTACACTTACATTAATAGCAGTCGTCCTTCCACGGATATAGGTAAAAGTGGTCAGAATTCCAGGGAAAGAGCATAAAAACCACCATTATCAGCCCCTATAATACAAGCCAAGATTATAACACAACAGACTACGGTTCCATACCTCTGTCTGAGAGATGGGATCTCGGTGGGTTCTGGCTCCAGGATCTCATAAGCTAGGTTGATATCCTCAGTCTCTCGTAGCAGATCATACAAAGGTTTTATCTGTTCATTAAACCGGGCAACTAGAGTGCGAGCGTCCTTTTTTGGCATGGCGGATTCGTCTTCTTCCACCTCAGTCTGACAAAAGGTGCAACGAAACGTCCCTGAGAGAAACAGAAACAAAGTTAGCGCAAAACCAACAATGCTGTAAAGAATGGCATATACACAATTCATTGTACTAGGGCTGTATGTTAATGTTCGTATCCAAGCAAAGTGATGTGGGCACCCAAAGAAGGGCCCCTTCACCTGTGGACAGAGAATTGGGTGCAGCAGTGCTTGTCCTGGGAAAAGAGGTCATGTTCGCTCTCCAAAGCTAAAGAATGAAATTATGATTGGAGAGCTGTCAATCATCCCAGAAGATGAACATCACCAACCTAGTAGTGGACTGGCACGGACCATTGATCAGATAGGTGGTAGGGGGACAATGCCATATGGGAGGTGGTGAATATCACTGATGCATTCAGACGCCAAGAGCAAATTTTTAGCTTAAGGTATGGAGAAGCTTGCGACTCGCTAACCCTCTTCCCATGTGGCGTTGGGTCGGCCCATTGCCATCACTATGCGGGCAGCAGATGGGATCTGAGAATATTTGTACCAGCCAAAGGATTTTTATCTGTTCCAGTAGTCTTGTGATCCAGGCACCCCTGCCAGACAGCACTGTCAGGTCTTTGAGTCTATTTTGCCGGTATACAACAAACTGACCGCACAGTATCATTTTACTAGTATACCAGGCGGTCCTACCCAAGATACACATTCAAAGGACCGTTTAGCAAGGCCTTGTATTTGCTAGCAACTCTAAAGTAGATTGTACCATGTCTCACCACCCTGCTGCGATTGGACAGTTGAGGATAAGCAGTAAAAAAAAAAGCATCTTTATTCTACCTTCTCCAAAAATATTTTACCTTCTATAGTGCTTGTAATCCTCTGCAGCCAGTCATGTGATCTGGGGGACGGGGACTTCTAGCAGACAGCACAAGCAGGCCTTCCACCTCCACACAGTAGTCAAGAGTACACCGTCTTTGTTCTCCCCGGCCCTCTTTAGCTGGGCACTCCATCCAGCAATTTTTTAGCAACCACCCGCCCTGTTTTTGGGTGGTGACTGAAAAGCTGGGTCACAATTCAGGGGCTGCCACCCACCGACAGCTACTTCCTACCCAGTAACGCTTCTGATTGGACAAAGCATCAGCAAGGTATAAGCCAAATATATGTACATGGCAGCGCACCTAAATGGCTCAAATTGCTGCAGTGCAAGAAGCCACTATAAAGACACATTTAGGTACTTACACTGTGAAATTTGTGCAATTGTATCTAATGAATAAAGGACTGGATTACGAGGAGTTTTGTTTTTTGATACCTACATTGAGTTTAGGTTTACTGATTCACCAAGCTTCTGCAGCACTTACTAAGTGTTAATGCACAGAAAAGTTCTACAGAGGGTGAAGGAAGCAGACAGCAAATGGCTCAAGGTCTGCTATTGTCACAGCGTCTAGCGGCGCATCCACCGCATTCCGTACGCCCACTGGATTTCCTCCACTTCATTGTCACTCCTCTGCAATCACAGCCCAATCATTATGAGTACGGAGGGTGCACCGGGCGTGAAGTCAGCTGGGATGAAGGGAACCAAGGTCAGCGTGGCTTCAAGATGAGACAAGGCTGTGCGCAATGCACCACACAGCACAATTCTGACAATCCCAAACAACACAGAAGTTACTTCTCAGAAGTTTGCCGGCCTTTCAACTCAGCCGAATGCCTTTGCTGTAAGTCTCTCCGTAAGAGCCGAGCTCACACCTCGGGAGAGTAACTGAATATGTAACCCAGACGAGGTTATGTTTTCCAGCAAAAGACATAATAGATGTGGACATGTATTATTATTATTAATATACAGTATTTATAAAGCACCAACATGTTACGCAGCGCCGTACATTAAATAAGGGTTGCAGACAGACAGATAAAAGGAATGACACAGGAGGAGGGAGCATGGCACTTGTTTCTTTGCCACAACAATTAGATCTGGCAACCAACGGCTATGCCCAAGCTGTGTCACATGGCTATGAAATTGTCTTTACTACAGTAAATGGTTGCTTTGCCAGCTACAGAGAAGCAAGGAGGTGCAAGTAAAGCGCCCTAACACTGGCAAGGCAACAAGGCCTCCTTACCATGCTGTGATACAGCAGAAGCTTTTCATGACGGCTGCTGTATAAATCACATTTCAGTAATAAGTTATGTGAGCGGAATACGTTAAACTCCTCTGAGAACCTCTGTTGTATGGAGCGAGGCAGGAAGAGCCGATTATCTCCTCTTTAGAGATTTCAGGGTAAATCCCTGTAACAGAAAACACTGTTATTTCCCACGGTGTTCCAGTCTGGACGGCGGCTGTCAACCAATCCTCGCATATTGCTGGAATTTCAATATAGAGATTACCGCTCGGGAGTGATTTATGAAACCTTAAAAAGGAGAATTAGCAATATGGCACATAGAGGTCAAAGAAGATTTCCATCAAGAACATTGAGGTGACCGAAAAGCAGGAAAAACAGACTCAGCGGTCACTGTGTGCAAAAATATGGCAGCTGATGGGTCACTTTATAGGAGAAATAGTGGTGGGGCGATCACTCGGTGTTCAAAGAGATGCAATCTGCAAATTCACACAGCCCTGCCAAGGCAATTACGTCCCATATTGTCCCACCCTTAGGGCCCGTCCACACTACTGACATAAATCATGGTACGATAACACATGTTGCAATGCATGCTCCTAGATTGTAAGCTTTTCTGGTCAGGGACCTCTCCTCTACTTGTGTCACTGTCTAAATCTGTCTGTCATTTGCAACCCCTATTTAATGTACAGCGCTGCTTAATATGTTGGTGCTATAAGCCTTGTTTAATAAAACAATGCTATGTTATGAACGGGCTCCCAAAATCCTTTACTAGCGGATTTTGGGAGCCCATTGGCCTCAGTGCACCATGAGGCTTAGTAAGAACATTGAGGTGCCATTTACAATGAACAACACCACAATGCACCACAGACGTGCAGCCATTGCAGCAAATTGTGCATTTTACCACAATGCATGGATGTCAATGCGCAATCAGTCAGTACAAACAGCATGACACCTATGAACTTTGACCAAATCTATTTGCCGATAGGACTTTTTTTGAAACTTGGAATGGATCAGGTCCAGGATTGAAAACATTTGCTTACTAACAGAAATGTTTAAGAAATCTATAACTCAGGTTCTCCCATGGCTCAGGTTCTCTCCAGTCTTGGGGGTGCAATGTTGCAGGTTGTTCACTGGGCAAAAAGTGAGAAAATGCTTCCTCCTGCCTGCAGCAGAATGGCAACATCATTTCAGCCTAGGCAAAGTCACCGAGTGGAGCTCAAGGCAGTTTTAAAACAGACCCTGTCAGAAGAATGAACACAATGTTTTGAATGCAGAATGCAAGCCCACCATTGTATGCACCCCCCTCCCCTCCTCCTGGGGGTTTTATATAATTTGTACCAAGCCCGGTAAAGAGCATTTTTGCTGGACAGCTTATTCTGCATTTAAAGATTGCAAAGTATGAAAAGACAGGTAAAATAAAAAGAGGAACTGATATACTGAATATAACCAGGTACCCAAACACAAGATTTTTTTGTGAGTGTGGACAAAAATTATGTTTTATAAAGCGTAGCTGCACTTCAGATTCTCCATTATATGATTATGGATCAGTGAAAGGCACAGCCGCCGATCAATATTTATAACTGCAATCTCTCAATCAAATAAAAGAATAACAAACAGCTCTTGGTACATGGACAGACAATGCAGGCAGTGTGGAGGGATGAATGGTGGGTGCTTTTATTGCAGGGATTAGCTTGCTGTGAGCTTGGCATCATCGGCAGAAAAGCACCAACAGAGAATCATGTAAGCCGGTCTGCCTTCAGCTGAATCCTCTGTCCTCCACCAAGACCTCAAGGTCACTCCGACAAGACGGCCAGGATCGCGGCTCATAACGCACAACAATTGATCCTGGTAAATGATCCGGGTGTTTCCTGTGCTGATGGGGACCTGGGGTGACCCTACAGATGAACATTTGTCACTGACACATGCGTCTTGTGTGCTCAAACAATGTGTATACAATGAAGGCAAAGCATTTTGTGTTACTTGGCAGATGCTGAAGACAGACAGAGAGTGCAAATATACAGCGATTGCCAAAACAGCTAGGCATGGACTCCACAAGACCGCAGTTTCCGCCAGCCCATAATGCATCCCGCTGCCTACTCTGCCAGCCTGCATTCTGCCCACTAAGGCATCCTGCTGCCTCCTCCGCCGGCCTGCTTTCTCCCAACGAATGCATTC
>NC_092858.1:176049325-176052386 GCF_032062135.1 Pyxicephalus adspersus
GCCGGCCTGCTTTCTTCCAACGAATGCATCCCGCTGCCTCCGCTTGACTGCCTTCTTCCAATAATGCATCCAGCTGCCTCCGCCAGCCTTCTTTCCATGGGCGCATGCCGCTGCCTCCTCTGGCATACCTTCTTCCCATAATGCATTTCGCTGCCTCCTCCGGCATACCTTCTTCCCATAATGCATCCCGCTGCCTCCTCCGCTGGCCTGCTTTCTTCCCACTAAGGCATCCTGCTGCCTCCTCCGCCGGCCTGCTTTCTTCCAACGAATGCATCCCGCTGCCTCCGCTGGACTGCCTTCTTCCAATAAAGCATCCAGCTGCCTCCGCCAGCCTTCTTCTTTTCATGGACGCATGCTGCTGCCTCCTCTGGCATACCTTCTTCCCATAATGCATCCCGCTGCCTTCTCCGGCATGCCTTCTTCCCATAATGCATCCCACTGCCTCCTCCGGCATGCCTTCTTCCCAAAATGCATCCCGCTGCCTCCTCCGGCATGCCTTCTTCCCATAATGCATCCCGCTGCCTTCTCCGGCATGTCTTCTTCCCATAATGCATCCCCCTGCCTCCTCCAGCATGCCTTCTTCCCATAATGCATCCCGCTGCCTCCTCCGGCATGCCTTCTTCCCATAATGAATGCATCCCCCTGCCTCCTCCAGCATGCCTTCTTCCCATAATGCATCCCGCTGCCTCCTCCGGCATGCCTTCTTCCCATAATGCATCCCCCTGCTTCCTCCAGCATGCCTTCTTCACATAATGCATCCCGCTGCCTCCGCTGGCCTGCCTTCTTCCCATGAATGCATCCTGATGCCTCCGCTGGCTTGCCTTTATATAATGCTTCTGGCTGCCATCTTTTCCCAAAAGTAAATGGTGCAGCAGCCATCCACATGATTCCTATCTGATGCTCACATATCTTTCAGGGCTTTCAGGGTCAGGTTGGGTGCTCTGATTGTTCGAACAGCTGTGATGCATTGTGTGTATTTTAGCAGTTTGTGCTCCAGTAGCTTTCTTGTAACATTAGACAAGACAGCCTAGTAGCCCCTACCCTCACTTCCACTGCTTGGGCACCCAAAGACCCTATTGCAAGTTCACCAGTAGCCCTTCTTTGCACTGCATTAAGATAGATCCCAACCACTCCAATCCAGGTACACCCCACCCAAGCAGTTTTGAAGATTTATGTCCAGCCATCTCAATTTAGACTTTGTCCAAGTTGCTGACATCAAAACACTTGCCCCGTTTTCCCCACCACCAACACAGGATACCTTGGTGTAGGTTTTTAGTTTTTCAGAGACAAGCTTTAATTCGCCATCGCCTTGTGAAATGTAGAAGAGCACACAGGTACGCGATCCCAGTTATCCTATCCATTGTAGTGTTAAAGAATCTACATCCAAAACTTTTTCTTCTTTCTTAGACAGTGTAGGAAGCGATTACAATTCCTTTTGGGTTTTTATCGCCGTCTGTGTCTCTACAGATGGACTCACCCCCTCTATTTATCCTGGTAACTGTTGTTATCAAGAGAAAAAAGTGATGAAAAATCCAAAACTTTCTGGGTTGTCACCAGAACAAACGGGTGGAAATTCTCCATAGTAGAACACAAATCACGTAAGAGGGGTTACGACCCTAATGGATAATTTTATATGTTTCAAGCAATGCATACAATTGTAACAAACCCACACAAACACAGGGAGAACCTGCAAACTCCATGCAGATAATGGAGTTTATCTGGCCAAGATTCGAACCTGGGACAGAGTGCTGCAAAGGCCAGAGTGCTAACCACTGAGCCACCTTGCTGCCCTTATATAAAGCAGTTAGATAAGCATTGCATGGAGTCAGTGTCTCTCTCTCTCAAAGAATATGAGTACGGAAGAACTGGGCCATAAGTGAGGTGGGACGAAGCATATTAAATTAACAACATATGGCAGCCTCAGGTCAGGCAGAAAATGAGCAGCCTCTGCAAAGTGGGCAATACGGCTTCTGGGCAGGCTGACCCTTTCTCTGACCATCTGGCGGGGAAGGGATATTTGTACATATTAGTCCAACAAGCTCCGGCTGCTCAGAAGAGTTTGATTAACTGCATACACCTAATGAGGAAGGGACAGGGTTCTTGCTGGAAGTGGAGATGGTTTCTGTACCTGCCTATTACTGAAAAGTGGCCAGTGAAGATGGGGAGCGCCCCCTGCTGGGAACTCTTTGCAGCACCATAAAGCTATGGCATTTATTAGGAGCGGAAAATGTGAATATGTAGAAGGGGGGGGTGTTATGTAACTAGATGGGCTTCAATGGAACATATCCAATCCTAAAGGGAAAATATTGTCTTAATAATGCTTGCATTAGGTATTACTATATACAAAAATATTTATTATACTTCTATATACTATTAATTACATGGGAGGAAGCCAAATTCAATCATTTTATGGGAAAACTTTTTGCTCAGTATAATGCTTGCTGATCTTATCACAGAAAAGAATATATTTTATTTAAATATAAAGCACATTCCCCAGAGTTTACAATGATTAATCTCTGTCTCTCAGTCACAGGTATCACCAAGACCCCCTCCTCTCCCAACTTGGAACTAATTGTAACTTCTTTTCACTTGCTGTCGCCCCCTGCTGACAAGCTGCTGAATCTCCTGCATGAGCAAGGTGCAGTTTAGCTGGTTGTCATTGTATTTACTGGTTGTCATATTACCATTCATCATGGATGTCAAATATGTTAACTAAAGCAGGGGGTCTCAGACTGATAAAGAGACTCTTAGGAACTAATGATTTGAAAATTCACTAGGCCAATAGGAAAGATTTTTCTGCCCCCTCATGACTGTGCCCCAGGATACAAAGCCCCCTCCATAAAGACATGGGATCACCAGTTTGGTGTGGAGGAACTCGGGTGTCCTGCACAGAGCCCTAACCTAGGGGGCAAATCCCCACCATCAGTACCTGACCTCACCAATAGGGGGCAAATCCCCACCATCAGTACCTGACCTCACCAATAGGGGGCAAATCCCCACCATCAGTACCTGACCTCACCAATAGGGGGCAAATTCACACCATCAGTACCTGACCTCACCA
>NC_092858.1:176053024-176069859 GCF_032062135.1 Pyxicephalus adspersus
AGACGACCGTTCCCGGCGAAACCACGGACTAAGAACATTTGTAATGAAAGTGATAAGGAGAGAGCACAGCGGTGTGCCGCTCCGTCATTCTCCCCCCTCCCCTGGCCAAAGAACAGAACAGCACTGTAAGCACAACACTCGTTCATGCATCCTGCAGTCTTTTGTGGTTGAATACTACTGTGAAAGAGCTTCATATCAGTGACATCTCCAGAGTGGCTTTATTATTACAGCAGTGACACATTATTATTATTATTATTATTATTTATATTACACAGTATTTATATAGCGCCATAGTGATGTCACTAGCTGTCCCTCAAAGGAACTCACAATCTAATGTCCCTACCATAGTCATATGTCATTATTACAGTCTAAGGTCAATTTGGGGGGAAGCCAATTAACACAACTGCATGTTTTTAGAATGTGGTAGGAAACCAGAGTACCCAAAGAAAACCCATACAGACACAGGGAGAACCTGCAAACTCCATGCAGATAGTGTCCTGGCCAAGATTCCAACCTGGGACCCAGCGCTGCAAAGGTCAGAGTGCTAACCACTGAGCCACTGTACTGCCCTTAACCATTATCTGTGAAATAGGACATTTTACATACTCTCTGTTTTCACAACTACTTACATTTAATAGGAGTGGGTATATTTTTTGCAGACTGACTCCAGATATCCCAAAATTGCCCCGACTCCACAACCCTGGCTGGAACACAGAAGTGGGCAGGGACACCCAGAACTCCCAAATGTACAGAAACAAAGCCGGGAACTACAATAGGAAGTTTTGGTTGCTGGGACTCTTAAAGCAACTTTGATATGCAAATGTATGAAAGTTACATTGTTACCTTTGTATCCACCTATTGATCTGTAGACCCCTTTGATTTGCAGGTAAATCAAACTGATTAGTAATCCCCTGTAAAGCAATCTGACCAGTAAACACAGGTGAATTCAATATGAAAGTTTTTTTTAACGCTCAACCCTTAACTCCTCCTTCCCCTTTTGCTTTTTAATATTTTCCCATTATTTTAAAGGGGAAAATTATAGGATAATGAAATGATATATAGAATTTTCATTTTAACAGGGTAAAAATTAAGAAAGCCCTACCTGATCCCAATTTTTTAAAGTGGAATATTTGTCCCGCTTTAAAGAATGTTTAGATGTTTATGCCCTTAACCCCCAGTCATACTTTATATAAATATTGTTCACCACGGATAAGAGGTCTTACCTGTCATGGGGTCGAACAGCTGATTGGCCTCCAAGTCAGTGAAAGTGCTGCAGCAGTTGGGGCATTTAAACGACGCCCGATTGGTGGAGTCTCTCTCGTCAGTTTCGATCCTCCGCCTCATGTGGTCCAGCTTATACTTCACCACGTTGACCAGCAGTCTGTAGTTGATGAAGTAAAAGTTGTGCCTGGTCGTCTTGCCGTCGGAGGCGGTCTCCACCCGCATGCGGCATTTGATGAACTTGTCCAACTTTAATGTGTTGAGGACGGCCCGGAGCTGTTTGCGGTCAAACTTCAGGAGCTCCAGCATGTCCTCCTCTTTCACGCAGGGGTTGCGGATGAGGATATCCAGAGCCAGCGCATGTTCCAGACCATAAAAGCCACGAACCACATATTTAGCCAGCCGCTTCAGCACGGCGGGGATTTCCGTCACAACCTCGGGGTCAGTCATGTTTTCTGGAATGTGAAAGGAGAGAGGACGGAATAAGAGAAACCAGCAACACAATCCGCAATGAATCTGTGTTTAGATTTCTTCCAGCTATCAGTCATAAACCCTCCCCTCACCCCACTTTTCCTTTATCTTCTTACTCCTTCCCCTCCCCTTCATTACCCTATTTTCTATAACCCTACCAACCCACAGGGGCTTTTCCTTGAAGCAACACTCATGGATACAACTTTATCCATGGAAGAAAATCTTTGTTGTGATTGGATACACTCTCCACATGCAGTGGGGAAGTAATGTCACATTTTTTATTGCCATCTGTAATCAGGGAGGATTACTTATCTCTTGTCTGGACTACTGTAACCTCCTCCTCTATCGTCTTGTCTTCGGAAAACCCTCACTACTCCCCCACCATTCCATATCCCCTTCCTATTGTGTGATACTTCCCCCACCTCTTAGATTGTAAGTTCTTCAGCACAGGGTCCTCTCCTCCTCCTGTATCACTGTCTGTATCTGTCTGTTATTTGCAACCCCTATTTAATGTACAGCGCTGTGTAATATGTTGGCGCTACATAAATCCTGGTATTAAAAATAATTTTCACCAAATCTGGAAGTGATGGAAATATCCCACTGGGGACACATAATTGAGAGATTTCATCACTTCCTGTTGTTTCTCTGGGTCAGGAAATGAAGGGAAGGAAACTGAAAGCTGTTTAAACCATTTCCTAATACAACCAAAATCTAAAAAAACTCAAATTAGCATGAAGTTATAAAAATGTCAACCTGAGGGCTGATCTGAATGCAATGACCCCAATAAAAAATAACTTCCTGCAGCTCTGATTGGCTCATTGTTTCCTAGCTTTGGCCTGCACTGAAAGTCAAGTCACAGGCATCCCCGGCACCAATGTTACTTTGTTTTTTGGCTGCAGGGAAGATTTTGGGACACTTTGCTGTAGGTGAACATGCTGCAAGTGAATACACCGATAATCTGAACCTGCTTCTTCCCATTACATGAACAGGGCACAGGTTGGTGTACAGTCAGCAGTGAAGGGAGCCTGATGCAGCAGTTTCTCCAGGGAAGATAAAAGTTTAGGCCAGCTGCTTCTCTAATTGTAGTCAGATGATGAGATAATCATTTAACTATGCCCTGGCATCTCATTGTCACGTGTTGCTATAGTAAAGGGCAGCAAAACGATATTTTGGGGCCTTTGTGAGTGAAAATGACATCCCGGTGTCCCCAAGGTTGCCCCCCAGCTCAGCACTCACCTCACAACGCTTCTCCTCGCTCTGGTCTTTCTGACCGACTGCGCACAATAATGACGTCATTGCGTCACCAAGCGCCATATTGGAAGAGGGCATGAATAATTTCAGTGAGACACTATAGTTAGAAGCCCCTCCATACTCAGTCCTTACAAGGACCATCATTACTGAGGCCGCTCCATACTCAGTCCCTACCGGGACCATAATGCATTATTATTAATCGATGACTTGTCTGTACTTGGTCCTAGGAGGCTGTAATACCCCATTATTCTTTTCCCTCGCTTGTCTCCAGGATAGGAAGTGATTGAGAATCTTTTATGGATGTCACCGGCCCAGAGGTGATGCAAAACATCCAATGGGGATGGCTCAAGCCAGTCCCAATGCTGTATTTCCAAGCCAGTTAGGGGGCCCTCTTGTGGTGCTTCTATGATTTAGGATACAGCAGGAATTATGGGATGTTCTTCCCTAAAGCCCTCCTCCTTTGTACCCAGCTCTCAGATCTATAATCAGACCCCACCAGGACCATTATCAGCTCCTGTGGTCTATTTGCAGTCCTTACAAGGACCATCAGATATATGTTGTATGCTTTTTGCTTTCATGTGGATTTCTTTGTTTCCAGGAGTGGGGAAATCCTCCCTCGTCCATCTGCTGTGCCAGAACCAGGTGCTGGGAAACCCATCGTGGACTGTCGGCTGTTCTGTAGATGTCAGGGTGAGTCTCCGTCATGTGTTCTAATGTGGTTCCGCCATTCGTGTGCCAGGACCCATATACAGATTAGTCAGACTTACCTGGCAGAGTGCCAATCCAGCATTGCAATGGTACAGTGTCCCCACCGCTGCCACCTTCACCTGGTCCGCTTCTGGGTTCAAAGTGTTTGGCAAACTTCATTGGTCGGACCAGGATGACAGAAGTTTCTGCAAACCTGCTGAAGATCTTGCATCAGGCTGATGGTGGGAGTGTCTGCTGAACTGGCAGCAACCATGATAAAAAAAAAATGCTATTTGCGTCTTCTTGCCCCCAGCTCTTTTTTTACTTGTCTCTCTGCTTTCCCAGAAGCCATAGGGGCATCAGATAACAGATAATGGGTGGCATAAATAACGGCATCCTCAGCAGTCGCCTTGGCTTATCTGCACCAACAGTTTCTTATTTGTGGGAATACAGAGCATGTTGTTTCCTGATCATGTGATTTGTCAGATCCTCCCTCTTACCTGTCACCTTCAGCAAGTGAGCTGGGATGATCTACAGGACAGTACCCGGTAAGTATCTGGAAGTTTGCTGACCTGGAGATTTTATTAATTTCATTTGGTTTAATTGTAGAGGTCAGGATAGAATTATCTACTAACAGTTCATTAATGGGACCTCAGCTCAAAATGTAAAGAATTTATCATGTAGGAAACACAAGGGCACTTCCTGTTCTGTGTCCTCATAGCTGTATATCAGGTGACTACCTGTGCCTAGGCACCTCTGCTCTGTATCCTCCTAGCTGTATATCAGGGAACTTCCTGTTCTGTATCCTCATAGCTGTATATCAGGTGATTTCCTGTTCCTAGGCACCTCTGTTCTGTATCCTCATAGCTGTATATCAGGGCACTTCCTGTTCTGTATCCTTATAGCTGTATATCAGGTGACTTCCTGTGCCTAGGCACCTTTGTTCTGTATCCTCATAGCTGTATATCTTCAATATGAGATCATCTCGGGCACTACTATCTCCCTAAGTCTCACCAGATTCGGAGTGAGATTTTGTGATGTCACCACTGTGTTGCTCATTGTTTTCTGTGCTGAAGGCTCTGACATGGGGAAGCAAAGCCCTTCCGCCACTAAGATGGCCGCACCCACATAAGGACACCATGCAGAACAAGGCATAGAAAGTCAGTAATGGATATCAATTGTAGGGAGACAAAAGGAAATGTTTGTCCTTTGCCCTCTTCTTGCTTCTCTTTCCTTGCAGATTTCACTTCCACTTAAAGTGACTCCTCTTCTTTCTCATTTGTATTTCAGCTCCACGAATACAGGGAGGGGACCCCGGAGGAGAAGACATTTTTTATCGAGCTTTGGGACGTTGGGGGATCGGTTGGCAGTGCCAGCAGCGTAAAAAAGGCCAGAGCCGCCTTTTACAATGGCATCAATGGTGAGATCTCAGTATGGTCACAAAACCCCACACGTTCTTATAAATATGCATTCAATTATAAAGTTTAATCTGTTTATTATTTTGTCTTACATGGTCCACCCCCCTCCAAAACCATTATTGTGTCCTCATCTTTGCTCCCTTCACTGCTTATTATTATTGTGATTCCAGGTATCCTCCTCGTCCATGATCTCACTAACAAAAAATCATCTCAGAATCTTCATCGCTGGCTGCTGGAGTCTCTCAACAAAGATCTACAACCGACAGGTGTGCTGGTGACTGGCGGGTGAGTATTCCTTCTACCAGAGCTGGGATATATGAGCCACACATCATGTGACATCTTAACCATCACATGACCAAACAGGTCTGTAAATGTCTGCAGACCAGAGTTCACCCACAATTCATTCTGATAAATGCTGGAGTGCTAAAGTGGACCTCTCCCTCCAATCGAAAGTTCAACTGTCCTATAGGAATTATTATTATTATTATTACACGGAGTAGATCAGAAGGGATTGGGTCCAGTGGACATGTAGTGGACGGAGATGATGAGAGAAGAGTTAAGACTTCGTCCACAGTAACAGGGCTGAGGGAGGCCAGTGATGATTTACAGGTGGAAGGGGTGGGTATGGTTGGAATGTATTAGCATCCACTTCCATGACCAATCATGTTTACCAGCATCAGTGCACATCAGCGGGAAAATAACTTCTTTCCTCTGGCAACCAATTTTAGAGCCATTTTTCACATTAATCTCAATAAATTGTTTTTACCAGGGGTTCCCCAACTATATGGGGGGGGGGGAGGTTTAGGAGGGCTGGGGTAATTCAAGGGTTAAGTTACATTGAGTTTGGGTAAGATCAACTTTAACTCCTCTCTGCTACACCTAAATTGTTTTAGTTTTGTGTCTCCATTGTAGAAATTTCCCTTGGTTGGGAAGTATCCCAGATGGCAAAAAAAACATGACCAAGGCTCAACAACCCCCCACTCTCCCATTCAAAATTAAAGGTTTGGTTAGAATTAGGGGCAGATTATTAACATTTCCATCTCGCCCACAGGGACTATGACCGAGAAAACTTTGCCGACAACCAAATCCCCCTTTTGGTCATCGGCACTAAGTTGGACCAGATCCCAGAGGCCAAGCGCACTGAAGTTCTGACCCGCACTGCATTTCTGGCAGAGGATTTCAATGCAGAAGAGATGAATCTGGTGAGCAAATTCCCCTCATGATTAGGCAGCCCATTGTGAACACTCTATGGACCAGAGTGAGTTTTACATTTCTGTTATAAGACTGTTTAGTGGGCAGTAACTTTTTTTATCCAGCAGGTGGAGCTCTCGGCTGCCCTAAAAATGTTTTCCTTACTTTCCTAAAATTCCTTCTTGAATTTAGATCACTTTATTGATAGGTCATAGTGCTTAAAGTTTGTTTCTTAATGTATCTGTAACCTCACTGATTTCATCAATGCAAACCTACTGTTTGTCAACGAAATCTTTCCATGTTCAGGACTGCAACAACACACGTGGCCTCGCCGCTGGGTCCTCCAACGCTGTCAAACTTAGCAGGTTCTTTGACAAGGTAACACAATTAGGTGCATTTGTGTGCGTCTGAGAGAGTGAGAATGCTTGTGCTTCTTTACTGAATTTAATTTGCCCTGTGTCCTTAATTAGTGCTATATATGACAATATACATCCCTCTGTCAGTGCCATGATCAGAACCCCCTTATAAGTGTTATGTGTAACATCATACACCCTTGTCATTTATCTGTGCCATACATTTTCTTTTTATCCATTAGGGTCTCTAAACTCATACACCCCCCCCCCACATCAGTGCTCATCAGTGCTTCATATAACATTTAACATTTTCCTTTCATCCATTGGTTCTATGTATAACATCATACACCCCTCATCACTGCCATGAATAACATTATGAAACCCCCATCACTGCCATGTATAACATCATACACCCTCCATCACTGCCATGAATGACATCATGCAACCCCCATTGCTGCCATGAATGACCTCATGCAACCCCCATCGCTGCCATGAATGACCTCATGCAACCCCCATCGCTGCCATGAATGACATCATGAAGCCCCCCTACACTTCCATGTATGACATCCTGCAAGCCCAACTATTGCCATGTATGACATCATGCAACCCCTGTCGCTCCTATGTAACACATAATGAACCCCCCCATCGCAGCCATGTATGACATCGCGCAACCCCCATCGCTGCCATGTATGACGTCGCGCCACCCCCATCGCTGCCATGTATGACGTCGCGCCACCCCCATCGCTGCCATGTATGACGTCGCGCCACCCCCATCGCTGCCATGTATGACGTCGCGCAACCCGCAGTGTACACAGTGTACTTTTCGGATTTGCATTGATCACTTAGTTTTTGTCTCATCCAATTTGTTTTGTTTTTTTTCAGGTGATCGAGAAGAGATATTATTCCAGGGACACCAGCACAGTGAGTATTTTCTCTTGGTCTGCAGATTGCTGTTTGATATTGATACAGTACTGCTGGGGATTGGTCTGCAGTATATCAGGTGACGTCCTGTGTCTAGGCATTCCTGTTCTTTATCCTCATAGCTGTATATCAGGTGACTTCCTCTGCCTAGGCACTTCCTGTTCTGTAACCTCATAGCAGTATATCAGGTGACGTCATGTGTCTAGGCACTCCTGTTCTTTATCCTTATAGCTATATAACGGGTGACGTCCTGTGCCTAGGCACTTCCTTTTCTGTATCCTCATAGCTGTAAATCAGGTGACTTTCTGTGCCTAGGCACTCCTGTTCTGTATCCTCATAGCTGTATGTCAGGTGATTTCCTGTGCCTAGGCACCTTTGTTGTCTATCCTCATAGCTGTAAATAAGGTGACTTCCTGTGCCTAGGCACCTCTGTTCTGTGTCCTCATAGCTGTATCTCAGGGAATATAGCAGCCATCTTTACCCAGGATACCTCTAAGGGTTCATCAAACTGGTATTGATTGCAAGGATCATCAAATAGGAGATCATTGTTCTGGGGCTGACAACACTTGCTAGAGCCCACTTCCCCGAGACCCCCAATACATTGGCTTCAGTGGATGTTCCCTGAGACCTGAAAATTACATTAGGAGTTTCTCAGGGTACAAAGGTAAAGATAGACAGAGGAAGGTCTTTAAGCAGGCAGAGCTTACAGTCCTCCGTGTTTTCAAAGTCATGTAATCGGGTCTCCTCCAGTCATGAAATTGGCTTTGCTGCATTACGCAGGCCGTGATGTGTGTAACCTAATACAGTGAAATGGAGAGCAGATAGCCCATTAAATGTCATAATGTTTCTAGCATAGTAAAATTTTTTATGACCATGGAATTATCTATAAGGTAATTTTATAAATTGAGAATATTGAACTACAAAGAACCCCCACCATTACCTGTCAGCTCTTGTCCTATATGTAGCATAGGTAGGTCAGACAAGTTTTGGGATTTTGTGTAGTCAGGTTCATATTAGCAATGTGAACTCCATTTCCATCCATAGGTGTGCTTTGAAAAGGCCAACAAACAGAATAGAGGCAAGACGAATATTTCTGCAATTGCTGACAAGTTCACTTTAAGATTAAATTAGGCGACAGGCTGTTGTATAACGCACAAAGCTTTTCTTACACCAATCCATGTGCTATTTTTTTTCTACTGCAAACCCTCTGTGAAGGCAATGTGTGTCCTTCTGCAACAAAGGCAATACATCCATCTGGTTCCTTGGATTCTGACATCTTGGTATTCAAAGAGCCCAAATCTGGCCCCTATCTCTATCACAAAGGCCACCTGGACCAACATACATTCAGCCAACATTCTTTTCTGATGAGAATATGTAGGTAGGCAAGGCTTCCTTAACACACAGGGCAGGAAGTTTGTTTCTTCTTTACATTTATGACTTTCCATGAGGTTGTGCTGTGAACTGGCAGCTGCTAGAAAATTAAGACTATTAAACCCACATTTCAGAGATAAACTGGGGCAGTTTGGAGCTCCTGCAGATTATGGATTAGTTTGCACTTTTACTCAGCCAAGTAAAACGCTGCCTTCCGTCTGGAACCGAGCACCGAGGGAGAGCAGAAGGCCCCTCCACCTCCCCCGGTGCCAGATCCGGAGAATGTTCCGGCACTGCAGATTCAAGAAGTGACACAGATGGCGGTGGGGATGTGCGTGCATGACAAGGGTTTTATTTCGTGCAAAGTCACTCATTATCTAGGTGATGTAGTTAAAAGAAATATATAATATATGTTATATATATTTCTTAAGAAATCAAAGAAATATTTAGAAGGTTCAACGTTCCATTTTTCCAGGTCTCAGGGCCAGTCACGTAACTTTTAGGGTCTTTTTTGCCTCCTCTCTAACATTCATGATGCCACAAAGATGGCACCAATGATATAATCGGCTTTGCGCCATTTTCTGCATCATTGTACTTCATGAGTGCAAAGCATTGGTGTTATTCCCTTCCCCAATTCATTAGCCATGTCCATGACATCTTCACTCACAGTGAATGAGTTGTATCAGTCTATCGGTCTGCAAGTACTTGGTATTAGAGTGGTGAGTCTGTGTGGGACAGCACCTGGTAGAGGATTAGTATTGCAGCAAAAGTGATTTCATCTGCTGTTGGATATTATTTTTTTCTATACACCTGGCAGCAGTTGGCCTTGAAAGTTATCTTTTAAAAAAATATATATATATATATATATATATATAATTTCCATTCCTTTCAAGTGCCTTTCCGGGGAGTAGGGACAAGTAAACTATCTTTAATCTGTGTCCATGTGCCTGAGGGCATCCCACACTAAACAATATGTCAGCCATTCAGTAACATGGGCACTTGCAGAAGCACCTTAAAGATGAAAGAAGTTTTGGGACCCAGCGGTCATGTGACTTTTTTTTTTTTGGAAACTCTTGGAGCAAATGGTAATTACCCTATTGACTACCAAACACTGACATTCAGTAATTGATAAATAGACTGTCTGAGCATGCAGATTAAGTTCTTAGTAATTGATCGTTGTCACTAAGAATGGCCTATTTTCTTCTGCTTCTGCTCCACAGATTCCAGGATACTCAGACCGCAAGCGGTTTGGCGGAGGATCCTTTAAGAGCCTGCACTATGATTGACACAATGGAGTTGTATTACGTTTACCTCTTTGGGCCGATAGAAGCAACACCCTGGAAAAAAACCTCAATTCCTGCCCCCTATAGAGCAGAGCTGGCAGAACAGGTAACATCCCCATTGCATCATGGGCACGTGGAGACACACAAGTCTTTATATTTTCAATTCCTCCGCTCGTGGCGACTTAGAGAAAATGAGACTCACAGTCACTTTGCACAAATAGGTTCTTATATTATATAAGTTATATGACCATTTTATCTGTAAATATTACCTAAAAGCAAAGTGCTAATGACTGTTAAAAAATGAACACTTTTCCTAGGCTCTGGTAATTGAAGAATTTGGCTAATTCTGGCCAGACTCCGGACCTGGAATAAGTTTACCTGGGCTTAGCTCATGGTGCCCAATCATCCTGCTTGTTGTGCACCATAAGGTGCCCCTATTCTATAATAATCCCATTCTTCCGCTACAACCTTCTATGTATTTTACCATTGTACTCTGTTATACCAACAACATCAATGCAACCAATAAATGTAATGGATACTAAGACCATTTTTTTCTGTCAAGGTAAAATAAAAATAAAACCTATTTAGTAAATCTCTGCAATACATGCACAATTCCCTACGTTTTATCACTTTTAACCAGAAATATATTGTGCTGCTAACCTTTTCTTTGACCTGACAACATATTTCTGAAATCTGGTGGTGTCAGCCCTGCTCACCTCATTTCTGATGAAAGGGGGCGGAGAATACAGCCCTCATCTTCACACTCCAACTCCCCATCTTCATTCTTCTTACCCCCTCCCTCCTTGTCTTCATCATCATAACCTTTCCTAATCAATTCTTTCTGCTAGTTTTCATCCCTCCTCATGTATCCCCCCAACTTCGTCATCTCAATAACCCCTCTTTTTTCTACCTGCCACAGGGTCCCTCGCTTTATACACAATTTTTCATTTAGTTTTCCATTCAACTACAAAAGAAAGCTTTTTAGGGTCTTTTCCCCGCCTATGCCGGCAGTGTGCTGCACTTTCCAAAACACATGTTCGTTTCTTTTCAGCAGTTGGCATCCCAGTGATCCACGTTGCACAGAAATGTAGTGCATGTTGCAGTTTAAAAAGTGCAAACATTACCAGTGTGCTGGTGAGATGTGTTTGGGGTGCCATTAAGAAATAAGAACCCATTTCATGTTCGTTGCATTATTGCATGCATTTCTGCAATGCACTAATGAGAAGGAGCCCCTTAGTTGAGATATAGACAGCAGTTGAGCAGGCCGTCAGAACACTTACTGCATGATGCTTGGGCACCCGGCTATTCCTAACACTGCCTCTTGCTTGAATCCAAAGGGCCCATTCACACCTCAATGTTGTTCATTATGTTGGGGTAATGCAGCTCATGTACAGGCTGCCATGACACCACCATGCAGGAAAAAAACTGACCCTGCAATGCACTTTATGTATGATGTGGTGCACAGCCAGTCCCTTAGTCTTTGCTGCCATTCCAATAGATCTGTAATCAATGCAATTATTATTACACAGGATTTATATAGCGCCGCCATATTATGCAGCACTGTACAAAGTTTATGGTCGTGTCCCTAGCTGTCCCTCAAAGGAACTCACAATCTAATGTCCCTACCATAGTCATATGTCTTTATTAAAGTCTAAGGACAATTTTGGGGGAAGCCAATTAACCTAACTGCATGTTTTTAAAATGTGGGAGGAAACAGGAGTACTCACACAAACACGGGGATAACCTGCAAACTCCATGCAGATAGTGTCCTGGCTGAGATTTGAACCTGGGACCCAGCCCTGCAAAGGCCAGGGTACTTACCACTGAGGCACCGTGAATGAAATACCCAGACATGAAGCTGTCACTTGGGCCCCTGCACACATGATTAGCTATTACATGGAGTCTGATGCATATTACTGTTGCAATATACTGATGGATGAAATTCCAGTAACATTATTAATCAAGGGGTGTGATCAGGGAATGCAAGTCGCCTGGCTTTGATTCACAACTTCTGGCTATAAAATTCTCCGAGACGCTGGCCCAGAACATATTATAGTGCCAGGTGGAGATCGGCATACATTATGTCTTTATTGTGTTGGGAAGATCATTGCAAGACAGCACTGAGGTCACAAGTACCTCGTTCTCCAGAACCATTGCATCATGGTCATCTGTGTGCATGCATGCAACAGGGAGAGTTCCTCAAGGAACAGTCTCCACCTGTTTCCAGAAGCAACCTTGCGCTGGATCGTGGAATGCCATGAAGCCCGGGTTACCGCTTTCCCTAGAACATATGAATACTTTTGAATTGCGGCTTCATGGGTTAAAATTCATGTCTGTTGTCAAAGGATCTGACCAGCTGTAGTACGTTATGGTGTCATTTATTTATTGCACTCTAATATGGCGGTGTGGTTGCAAAAATGGCCCTTTTACAAGATGCGGTGTATTGGCAAGCCCATTCATAGTAATGATAATTATTACCATACAATGCAGCACGCATTCTCTAATGCACCACAATGTAAATCCGGCCTGAAAGTTGGATGAACATGACAGCCAGGCAAGAATTATTTGAAGAAGAGGCCAGCAATGGCTGCCTCCTGCTCTCAGAAAAGATTTCATCCAGAAACATAATAATTATTTTCCTTGGGAGCTGGGAATCTAATTGGGGGTCCCCGAGTACAGCTCGGATCTAAAGAGGGGGATATGTGAGGATAACGGAACTGTGCATTGAGAACAATACATAGGCAGCCACTTTTAGAACTTGTTCCCTATCATATCGATCCTCTGGTTTCAATGCTTGCTCAGCATTATTGCCAGGCAAATAGCATTTTTAGAAGCAGGTCAGTGACAGCAGCTCCAGAACTAATCTGAAAATGATTTGTTGATGTTTTATAAATTGAGGTTCAGGTGGGCACACAATGCATTTTGTGTGGAGCTGGAAGTTGCTGATTTACATGATTTTTTTTAGTTGTCATCCCTGACCTTTGAAGCTTTGGATGGGCGCATTGGCATTGGGTGGGGGGAGTGTACTCCTCTCAGCCAATCGCAGGCTGCGATTGCACATCTGCCCAGCGGTTCTGACACATGGAATTCGCATTAAACTTCAAACAAAGTCAGATTCCTGCGCTGTCACTGATTAACCTCATCCTGAACAGGAACCAGATGGGGCTCCAGCCAAATGCAGCTTTTCCTGCTGGCTTTAAAGGGAACACTGGGAGTAAAAATGTAACTTTGTATCAATATGATCACTGCAATCACTTTATTCTGCATGCTTGTTCCAGGTATGCTTGATCCAAGGAACTAGTAGTCCTTTATGTTTCCTTTAGGGCTGTAGGATCAGGATCTAATAATCAGATCACTTTATTGGTTCATTAAAAGGGGACTCTTATGCCTGTGATCAAGAATAACAAATAAATATGAAATGTCTGTCTGACAAGGTCATTCAGCTCAGCCATGTAATCCAGGCACTTCCTACCAGGCAGCACCACCACATCCTGGACCTTCCTGCAGACTACACTGCATGTAGGTAACACAGCCTGGTCTAGGACCCGCCCCTAGCCTGTGATTGGACAGTGAAGGCAACCGCTGTATACTGGTTCTCTTTGCTAATGTAAGCATGTTTGCAGCGTGCAAAGCACTTGAGCCCTGATTGTCTGAAAGTTCTGTCCCTCCTTTTCCTCAGGAACCATGTGACCTAGTTTGCCAAGGCATGAAATTGGAGAGATTTGGTTCTTGATTCATGATAAAAAGCATTGCACCACTACCTAAAATATTAATACAATTTAATAATATATAATAATATTTATTTTAATGCAATTTGATCCAATAGATAATGTTGATGCCTGCAAACGCACTTTGATAAATATCAGGTAATGCCAGGGAACGTAGAAAGAACGGCACGAGCACCGGGATTTATATATGTCATCTCTAAACCGCCATCTCAGTAGATGATGCCCAAACAAAGATGGTGTTGTTTACTATATGAAGGAAGTTCAAGAGATAATAAATATATAAATACATCCAATGACAGGTCCACATTGAATATGGGATAGAGACAGGGCAAATTTTTACTTTTTCCTCCCCTAGGTCAGCTAGCTTGTGCTCGAGAGGCGAATATAGAAGTCCAGCCATGATGATAGTGGAAGGTCATTGGAACCCATGATGGTTGTGGGCAGAACAGATTTAGCACTTTTACGTAATATAATGATAATATTACACCTGTCATAGAGGTACAAATGGCACCCCTAGTGGCCAGGGCAGCCTAGGTGGTCTTGTAAAAATCCAGCCCTGGATATAGGGAATCTGAAGAGGGGGTCGTCTTCCCATTGTTGCGATCTCGTTAAACATTCTCTCGTGTCTTTGGGGTTAATCGTCGCTCACAAATAGGATTAGGCGCGGTGTTAATTACTGGATTCATCTGTAGGAAACGTCCTGCCATTTATAAATAAATGATTGTTTCCGAGCGTCTTACCGCCAGGAGCCGGGATTACCAGCGCTGGATGCTCCGCACCCCAATGGCGCACTGGTCTGGAAAGGTCACCATCCCCAGATGTGGCTTCTTCAGTGGGGTGCAGGGCGAACCCACCAGGAAGGGGGGAGGGGGGGCACTAAATATTTCACAGCTCTGCATGTGAGCAAGATTGGAAAATGTCACCAAAGTCCAGACAAAGAACCGCGCCATCATGTGAAGAACAGCAACATGAAATAGACATACCGGCTTTATTTTATTGTTCTGAAAATCATTGACCTTGAGACCAAATTTATACCTGGACCCAAATACTAACACTAAATCCCACCCCAATAATGCACCCACAACCTCCCCTGTGGTTCCTTCCATAGCTGCAGGTGTTAAACGATCCCCTTTAAATTATGGGAGGTCACAAGCTTCCCTTTACCTGATATAGTAGCTGGAGAGCAAAGGCAAGGTGAATGGACCCATTGGCCCTGATTTATTAAAGTTCTCCAGGGCTGGAGAGAATAGACTTTCATCAGTGAAGCTGGGTGATACAAAAAACCTGGAATGGATTTCCTGCCCTTAGCTATTTGTTAGGAAATGTTTTCAATTCTGGACCAGATCCATTCCAGGTTTGCTGGATCACCCAGCTTCACTGATGAAAGTTTATTCTTTAATAAATCAGGACCAATGTCTTTGGTACATTAATCTCAGTTAGGACCTGGAGCTCCCTCTAGTGGTAACCCAAACTATTACACAAAGGAAGCAAATAGAAAACTAATGCAGCCATCACATTACAGGCCTGGTTAATGGTTGGTCCATTGTAATAGATACGTAGGGCACACCTCTATCCCAAAACTCCAAACAGTGCCCAATGACTACCAAATCTCCTGCTTTGGGATGGAAATAATGAATGAGTGCTGATGTTCCAGAGGAGTGCAGAAGATGGCTTCTACAGGCAGCTCCTGGTGCTCTTGTATAGGAAGTGCGGCTAGATGGTTTGATTTTGGTGCTATAGGTTCCCTATGGTGATTGGTAATCAATCAATGATCACATACAATCGCTTTACTAATATATTGAGCAGAAAATTGATTCAATTACCAATGATCTATTCATTGATCTCTGTTATGATCAGTTCGAACACCCTGGGGCAAATGATATTGATTAAAAGCTCACTATCAATCTTATGAACCATCTTGATATTGGCGAATTGATCAGTTTCATAGCACTGATTGATCACATTGCTATGTGTGTGGCCCCAATAGGATTTCTATAGTTAAAGATACAAAGTATCATTCAGCTCTCTGATTGGTTGTCGGGATGTCCTACACATCATTGATCTTTGCACGGTATTATCGGAATATATTATTTATTTATCCCTGTATGTGGGTGCCAATGAATGTTATTGGCCCCTGGATGCCGCAATCTCTGAAATGCGTCCCAGATGTAGCCGAAATCTGACACATTGTGACTCAGCATCTTTATCTGGCAGACGGCGAGCGATGGTGCAACCAGCACAGGACCGATCGATGCCACGCCATCCATCCCCCACAAAATTCCACCCACAGGAGCATTCCATCTTCTGTGCTGGCAATTCTTGGTATTGATAAGTTGTTGGAGTCACTACAATAATTCTACTTTCCCCTATTCAGAACCAATCTGACTCCAACTGGATGTGAAGGTGGCGAAGATTTGTCCCTGTGCTGGTTTTTTGGAGCCAATCATATTGTAGCTGATCCTTTAAGTGAATTGTGGGTGCTTCACTTCATTAGATACTGCAGGAAAACTCTGTTACAGTATAACTTTAACTCAAAGAAAATTTATTTTTTCTCTGTGTATTTTGTGTCATAAACAATTCACATTTCTTTCAATATTTTATTCTTTTCTCCATCTCAGTGCTGTGGATCTCTTGCAGCCTTTTCATTCACTCCCAGTCTATATATTATATTATAGTAGATGCAGCAATATGAAGTATTGTGCTCATCCCTCTGTGTCCCTGTCTGTTCCCAGTACATGTCTGGATTCGGCAATGAGTTTGCCTCGGAGGATCCTCGTTGTCCAGGTGCCTTACCTGAAGGACAGGTAAGTCCATGCTACATTTAAGAAGATACATAGAGGAGCTATGAAATATAGGGGGGCTTACACTCTAATGTCCCCCACAGTCATACACTATTATTATACATCCCTATTTAATGTACAGCACTGCGTAATATGTTGG
>NC_092858.1:176070194-176072883 GCF_032062135.1 Pyxicephalus adspersus
GTCTCTGTACAGAGGAGCTGACACTCTAATGTCCCCCCACAGTCACACACTATTATTATACATTTATATAGCTCTGACATATACAGCAGCGCTGTACAGAGAACACTGGGCCAGTCCTATCAGTCTCTGTACAGAGGAGCTTACACTCAAATGTCCCCCCACAGTCACACACTATTAATATACATTTTTTATAGCTCTGACATATACCATAATGCTGTACAGAAATCACTGAGCCAGTCCCATCAGTCTCTCTACAGAGGAGCTGACACTCTATTATCCCCTCACAGTCACACACTCTTATTATACATTTATAAAGCTCTGACATATACCGCAGTGCTGTACAGAGAACACTGATTCAGTCATTTCAGTCTCTGTACAGAGGAGCTGACACTCTAATGTCCCCTCACAGTCACACACTATTAATATACATTTATATAGCTCTGACATATACTGCAGTGCTGTACAGAGAACACTGAACCAGTCCCATCAGTCTCTGTACAGAGGAGCTGACACTTTAATGTTCCCCACGGTCACACACTGTTATTATACATTTATGTAGCTCTGACATATACCGCAGTGCTGTACAGGGAACACTGATTCAGTCATTACAGTCTCTGTACAGAGGAGCTGACACTCTAATTTTACACCCATTTTAATGATATATAACAATCCAAATTTTTGGTAAATTTCTATTTGTTCAAAACTCTCTTAGATCTGTCCCAGGGTCAATATTTCTGTTTGTTGCAGAATAATCCTCAGGTGTGTTCGTACGGTCTGTATGCGGAACAACTCTCTGGCTCCGCCTTCACCTGTCCCAGGAGCACCAATAAGAGAAGGTATCTGACTAGTGTCATCTTTTCATTGTGTAATCTGATTGGTCACAATAGGAGCCCAGGATCTGATCTAAATGTCCATGCTTTCATAATCTTAGATGCCAGATCTATTGTTTATGCAGCTGATGGCTACCTGGTGGCCCTAGGGCCACATACAGCTGCTCCAGGTTGCTCACCTGCATGATGCTGCAATTTTTTTTTTTGCATCAATATGAAAAGTACTCTGATAAACAAACAGATCATCCCTATGCATTGCTCAGCACAGAGATGGAAACCCTTATAATGGGCACAGCAGGTGTACAGACCAAGAAACTCAGCACCAAGGTGGGGGGAGACCCTTATATAGGGCATACAGGTACAGACCCGGGAACCTTCTGACCCTTTATATAGGTCCTGATCCTGCTGTAGGAGGCTGGTAGATTCCTCTAATCTGACTTGATAATGATTTATTTTTTTGGCAGCTGGCTGTACCGTATTTTACCCTCTGTCCGCCACAAACCATTTCAGCCATACAAGCAGGACAATCTGACCCATAACTGGGATGAAGTGGAACCGGATCCCAGCCAGGTACTATGGCAGATATTATCCATTGGGTGAGGGATCAGTAAGTGGCCAAACCACAAAACTTCTAACAATAGGATGTTCCTGTTGGTCAAGGCCAAATCTCTGCCCTGGGCACACAGGCTGTTGAGTGGGGTGACTGGGCCAAAGGGGTAGTGCCACCTAAATGCCCACATGACTGTGCCATCCTCCAAGGACTACATTGCCCCTGCACAGCCTGGACATTCTTGGTTTTTACACTATATGGCCAAATGTATATGGGCACCAGACCATCACACCCAACTCCATATCCTAAAGTAGACCCTGCTTCCAATGATGAGTTCAGGAGTCCCCAGTGAGGGGTCCTAGTAATGCCCCAGCATATAAAGACATTGTAGACAATTGTGATCTTCCAGCCTTGTGGTCACAGTTTGGTGAAGACCCTTTTCTGTTCCCCCATGACTGTACCCAGGGCTACAAAGCCAGCTCCATAAAGACATGGGGTCACCAGTTTGGTGTGGAGGACCTGGAGTGTCCTGCACTGAGCACTGACCTCATCCCTACCGAATACCTTAGGAGGAATTAGAACTGTGAGCCGGGTCTTCTCCTCCAACATTAGTACCTGACCTCACCAATGGGCACACATACCCAAAGCCCCAATATCTTGTGGAAATCCTTCCAAGAAGAGTGTCAGTGGCAAAGCGGGCAACCTTATAATAATGGCTAGGGGGGAGGGGTACAAATCCATATTAATGGCCCTGGTTTTGTACCGGGTAACCCACAAGCTCATATAAGTGTGGTGCCCATGTATTCATAGTTCCCACATTCCATCATTAACCAGTTTGTGTTCCCTTGCAGTTGAGGTGGAAACCATTCCTAATAGAGCAGAAGAAGCAGGACTTTGTGGATGTAAGTTGTTCCTTTCAATCTTAGCAAAATAACATTCAGCTGAAATGTAAGTTTGGTTAGTAAGAAGTAATGACTTCTCTGTGCCATGACAGGGGCTGCGCACACTTTGCGGTGCCGGGGATGCCAAGTCACGCAATGGAATGGCCATCCACATTTACACATGTAACACATCTATGACCGACAGGTATGAGGGTCAAATGGAGGTCATGCACAGCTGTGATTGACTCATTCTCTGCTCTGTACTATAGTTCTGTCTACATGGTGTCACTTCTAACTGCCACTGACTCCAGGTTCCTATATGTGCCCCTGCCCACTATTCTGCCCCTTTCCATGCCCTCTGCTCCATACCTGCAAATGCTCTCCAATCTTTTCTATCCCGGCTCCCTAATCTATTCTGTTATCTTCTC
>NC_092858.1:176072903-176093719 GCF_032062135.1 Pyxicephalus adspersus
GCCATCCACATTTACACATGTAACACATCTATGACCGACAGGTATGAGGGTCAAATGGAGGTCATGCACAGCTGTGATTGACTCATTCTCTGCTCTGTACTATAGTTCTGTCTACATGGTGTCACTTCTAACTGCCACTGACTCCAGGTTCCTATATGTGCCCCTGCCCACTATTCTGCCCCTTTCCATGCCCTCTGCTCCATACCTGCAAATGCTCTCCAATCTTTTCTATCCCGGCTCCCTAATCTATTCTGTTATCTTCTCCTGTCCTGTATTCTTCATTGGGCCTACCCACCAATCTGCCCCTGTGTCTGCTCTCTGATTGGTTCTTGTTTCTACTTTTTAATATGTCCCTTTTTTCCCTCTGATCTTCCATGTGCTTCCTTCTTTCCTGCCCCGGGTCTGCCCACCTGGTCTCTGGTTGGTTCCTAGTTCTGTTTTTTGGATATGTCAGCTCTCTAATCTGTGTCTGCTCTCTGATTTATCTATGTCTGCAGTCTCTGTAATTTGCCCCTATGCAGTCTCTGTAATCTGCCCCTATGCAGTCTCTGTAATTTGCCCCTATGCAGTATCTGTAATCAGCCCCTGCGCAGTATCTGTAATCTGCCCCTATGCAGTATCTGTAATCTGCCCCTATGCGGTATCTGTAATCTGCCCCTATGCGGTTTCTGTAATCTGCCCCTATGCAGTCTCTGTAATCTGCCCCTACACCTGTTGTTTTCTCTTCTCCATGTTTACCCTTTAATTTCCCTGTGTTCTCTCTCACTTGTCACTTTCTGCCCCTCCATCTGTACTCTGCCCCTGTGTTATCTTCGTGTTATGTAATTTGTTTTCTGTTCCTGTGATTTCAATGATCAAACAAAATGATATCAATCAGACAGCCGGTTAAAGGTCACTGGGCCTTTCATGACCGAGGGATTAATACCCCCCCCCCATGACCGGTATTTGCCCCGCCACCCAGGCTCTGTCTCTTACTCGCGGGATAACAATCTGCAATCCATGAAATCTTCTGATATTTATTCCTTCTCCTCCCATTTCTAGGTGCTTATATAATGCTGATGGTGATTTCCTCATCGGTGAGTTAGTCCTTGGTGCTACATGGTGTAGAAGTTTTATGAGTAAATAATACGGGTGACTACATACAATGTGTACCTACATGTGTAGACGTAGCTGAATCTCTGTGTGATTTCTGTATTCTGTGCATCCAGGGTGACACTTTACCTGTGTACAGGAGCTTCCTGTATTAAAGACCCATCATTGCTGCTCTCTCTTCTTGTGCAGGGTGGCTGGTCTTGTCTCCGCCCCCTCCTGTAGTATTTTATAGTGGGTGTGGCTGTTTAGCCCCTCCCACAGCTGTGTTTGCTGCACAGTAATAATGTGTAATATATTAATATAAGGTAAGGTAATTTTTAATGTAATATCACTATTTATTGTACAGGGCTGGGTAATATGCTGGCGATATATAAATCCTGTTTATTATTATTATTTTTATTAATATTAATAATAATAATATTACCTGGGTTTGGGCCACACACTATGGATTTATATTCCTTATAAAACATTGAGGACTTTCAGCTCTGGCTGCCTAAAATGTATCCAAACCAATTTTTATTCTTTTTTTCCATGTGTAGTAAAAGGGTTAAACTCCCTGCAAGGTGTTTATTACTGTCTGTGTCCTCATGGAGATTCTTTCCATTTTCCTGATGATCATTGTCACCAGTAAGTGATGGAGAAATCCTAAATTGTTGGAACAAGAATAACAGGGAAAGAGATGAGACATAAAAAGGTTAAAGTTGTCTTAATGTTCTCTACCTGCATGGTGATAGGTTTATGCAACAGGCCTGGAGAGATATTGTACTCCAAAAAATCAAAGGGGACGGAGCTGGAAACATTGTGTGCTAATATATGTGTAACCTGAGGAATATCAGTAATATTTATTTTATAATATGGTAAAGCAATCGGCCAATAAATCATAATTGGTATGGAAAAAATAAATGTAAAAGTCTAAACAAATTTCAAAAACATTAGGATGTCTTAACAGAATAACATTGGCCTATTACAAGTCCCACTTATTGTGTTTTTTGTTTTCTCCATCTCATTGTATATTGAATATTTTTGGAAATAAATAATGAGCCTCTCTGATAATGTCCACAGCTGGTACGATGGCGCCCTCTGGTGACTGAGAGTGATAACTGCAGATAATGTTCAAAGCCTGGAAAATATTGGAAACTTTTGGATCAAGGAACCTAGTTCCCATAAAGAGAACCTGTTATTAATAATATAAAAAAGAACAAACACAGACCTGTGTAATAAGGGTCACCACTCTCCCCTCAGTACTCATGAGCCCCTGAATCTGGATAGGCATGGTGGGTCTGACCTTAAAGTGGAACCCTATTGTGGTTTATTCCCTTTATCTGATTCTCCCTTCTGCCATAAAAAAACCCTATACATATCTTTTTAGTCTCCATGTTGGATGCTGCAATGCTCGTGTAATAACGTGAGCTCCAATCAAGCCTTTATTGAGCTTTGTGAGCCCAGGGTATACAAAGGGGGCACCCTTTGGGCTGCATGATGTCTTTGTGCCTGATGTCACAGGGCAGAGTAGGAAGTCGGGGACAGCACTGGAGCATTTAGAGGGTAAGGAGAACTTGTCAGTTGGAGGAAGGGGTTCTAGGGGTGTTTAAGGGCCCATTTCTACTAAACGGTGTGAAGTGATCCCTCCAAAATAGACACAACACACTTGTTTGTACTGAATTAATACAATGTGTTTTTTTTTCGTTGGGCAGGTAAATGTCCAGATATTGGTACCATTGCCTATTGTCACCAATTTGTTTTTCTTAAGTCAGTATCGCATTTGTTAAAATAAAAGAGGAAATATAATTCACAAAACCAAAGGACCCTCAAATGTCCTTTTTTCTCAACAGTTCCTCAGCAGGGAAAGCTCCTCATCCTCACAGAATTTGGGAAGATTTTGGTGGAGCCCAATGAGATCTGCGTCGTTCAGGTAATAAAAGGAATTATTAATAACATTGCCTGTGTGTGGTTTCTTTTGTCCCCTCCCCCATGAATCTCACCTGCTTTCTGCATTCTGCCCCTCCAGCAAGGCATACGCTTTAGTGTGGAGGTCTTTGGGGACTCCAGGGGATATGTCTTGGAGGTGTTTGGCGTCCACTTCGAGCTCCCTGATCTGGGGCCAATCGGTAAGTAAATCTAAAAGAAGGGAAAGAAATGGGGTATTGGTGCATTTTTACAGATCGCTCTTCCGTATTTTTATTATTGTGTTAGAAAAAAGAGATTTGTAGATTGGCCACTAGAGGGAGCTCTGAATTTAATTCAGCCTTATTCAACTTCCCTGCTTAAAATGAAGCTTTCAGTAACTTCTCAAGTTTGTGCTACCACAGGGGCCAACGGATTGGCAAACCCCAGAGATTTCCTGACCCCGGTGGCCTGGTATGAAGACCGGGCGGTGGAAGGGGGATACACTGTAATCAGCAAATACCAGGGCAGACTCTTCTCCTCCCTGCAGGTAAATCTTCTCATCTCAATCCAGAGGTTCTAACCTGTAAAGATTTCATTTCTATGGAAGGTTTTGCTCTTTTTCCCTCTGTAGGATTTCTCACCGTATAACGTTGTTGCTTGGCACGGGAACTACGCCCCCTACAAATACAATCTAGCCAACTTCATGGCGATAAATTGTGTGGCGTTCGATCATGCGGTGAGTCTGTGGCCGTCCAATCACGTTTGTTATCAGACCATCATACCGGGATTATAACTGTGTACATTCCTCTCGCAGGATCCCTCCATATTCACCGTGCTGACCGCCAAGTCTCTAAGGCCCGGCGTGGCAATCGCAGATTTCGTCATCCTTCCCCCACGCTGGGGGGTGGCAGATCACACCTTCCGCCCGCCGTATTATCACAGTGAGTAGCTCGGCAGCCAGGGGGCGTAACTACAAAGCATGGGCCCCCCCAGGGAAATTTTGAAGGGGCCCCTAACATCTATATGGCCAGGGGGGCATTCTGTCATTGGTCAGGGTTCAAGTACAAATGCAGCCACTATGACATCCCCTATGCCCCCTCCATTCCGTGGTCAGATGCCCCAAAGACTGGTGCTTCTCCATGTTCAGTCCAATGGTCCCAATGCCAGGAGGAAAAGCAAGATGGAACTATTATTAGCTAGAGCCCATCCAGCAAGCTTCTACAACCTTATTGGCTGGCTGCTTGTGATTGGCCCCTCAGGGGCGGAGGCAAAAGACTAATGTAAGCTGGAGATTACAATTACATCTACGTCACAATGCAGTGATGGGGGAAAGGTGCCATTGGGTGACCAGGTGTGGCCCCATAGCGTATCATCAAAGGCAAAACACAACCTGCCGACAAAGAGAACCTGTCACCACTGAACTTGGTTTAAGGACGTCCCGGAAGGTTGTTATGGTGTCCAAGATTCTCTTGTTTCAGTAATATGAAATCTGTGGTCACGTTGTCTTTTTTTATTCTCAGGCAATTGTATGAGCGAGTTTATGGGGCTGATTATGGGTCACTACGAAGCCAAAGAGGAAGGTTTCGAACCTGGAGGAGCCAGCCTGCACAGCGCCATGACACCACACGGACCGGACTTTGAATGCTTCGAGAAGGCCAGCAACGTCAAACTGGAGCCTGAGCGAGTGGCTGATGGAACTATGGTAGGTGTGAAATAAGAGCTGGAAGAGGAGGGTGAAAGGGTAGATCAGAGGGCAGATTTAACAAAGGGAAGCCGGAGGGCAGGTTTAAAGTAAACAAGCTTTAAAGGAAAAACAGCAGATCTCTGCAGGGATGCTTTTCACATGTTGCAATATACAAGTGCCCACTAGAGGGAGCATTTACAAATCTTTACATGAAACACAAAAATCCAAATATGGAACAAAAAGTGACAGAAATGACACAAAATCCTTCAATTGATTTTATTGGTTTTAGCAAATTGATCAGATCGGCATGTAAATCCTCTGCTTCATTCTCCTTACCACAGGCCTTTATGTTTGAGTCCTCGCTAAGCATGGCTGTGACCCGCTGGGGATTGGAGACCTGCAATCACCTGGACAAAGAATATTACCTCTGCTGGGAGCCTCTCCGCAGCCACTTCAACCCAAAGCCAGAGAGCAGGAAGTGACCGCACTCCCTACCACCAGCAGTGGTGCCACCAACATATTCATTATGTTCTTCCTATTCGAAAACTATAAAATGAAATGTTAAACAATGAATATAATTACCCAGATTCACCTGAATATTAAAGTGGAGCTGTGCAGCATGCTAAGTAATTTGTCAGTGTAACACTTTCTGTTCTTTATTACATTCTACAAAGATCATCTTTGTTCAGGCATTACCTGGGGACATCACCTACCTCTAGACAGTCACATAAATACCAGTGTCTTGGTTCACAAATGTCTGGCACAGATCAGCCCCTGCTGCAAGCTCATATCATGTGACTGTATACAAAGTTACAGTGATCCGGTCTGATCACTGAAGAGACTGAGGAAAGGCTTCCTCCTGCCTGCAACAGACAGATCACTGGGGGGGGGGAGAGACTAAGGAAATGCTTTCTCCTATCTCCCCTTATATTTTTCTTTAGCTGTACAAAGTTCACAGTAAATGTATTTTGGGGGATTTCACTTCATCCTTGCCCCATTCTGGATTTTTGGGTGTCTCTGCCCATTGTTCCAGATCCTCCTGATACATTCTCCAGAATTTGCAGCTATCTTCCCATAATGCACCCCGCTACCTCCCCCTGCCTGCCTTCTTCCCATAATGCACCCTGCTGCCTCCACTGCCTTCTTCCCATAATGCACCCTGCTGCCTCCACTGACCTGCCTTCTTCCCATAATGCACCCTGCTGCCTCCACTGACCTGCCTTCTTCCCATAGTGCACCCTGCTGCCTCCCTTCTTCCCATAATGCACCCTGCTGCCTCCTCTGACCCACCTTCTTCCCATAATGCACCCTGCTGCCTCCACCAACCTGCCTTCCTCCCATAATGCACCCCGCTACCTCCCCCCCTGCCTGCCTTCTTCCCATAATGCACCCTGCTGCCTCCACTGACCTCCCTTCTTTCCCTAATGCACCCTGCTCTCTCCCTTCTTCCCATAATGCACCCTGCTGCCTCCTCTGACCCACCTTCTTCCCATAATGCACCCTGCTGCCATCTTTTCCCCAGGTAAATGGATGCACCCAACCCTTCACATGATCTACACCCCCTTCATCCATAGCCCAATGGTCTAGTTCTGGTGCTGAGGTGCCCATTGCTGGTTTCTTCATTGGTGAACGAGGGTCAGCGTGGGCACTCTGATTGGTCTTCGGCAGCTCGCCATAATACACATTTCCCTCATAGCCGAAATCAACGTGACAGGGATTGTAACAGGACAGTTGATGTGACCGCTTCACCTGGCGCCATATTTCAGCTCATCAATTTATACTTTTATTATAGACAAACTCTAATAAATAACAAATAGATGCTGGGGGAGCTCCTCATAGACTTTGGTAGCTCTGGAGCCTGTTGGGGCCCAAACTCAATCCCAAAAATCATATTTGTGCTGATTTCCATCTTTCCTGAGCTCCCCGTTATGCTGTCAATCTTCTTTCTTCTGGGACCTTCATTACCTTTTCATTCTTTAGTATGTAAAATGAAAAGAAAGCCTTTCACATAATGATGATTGGTCTGCATTAAGCCAGGACCCCGCCCAACCTTTTGGTTTCCTCCCCCCCTATGTTTTTTAACAAAATGTTCATTGACTTTGCACCACACTGAATGGGGGCTTTGTACTAGAAAAGTCACCTAAAGTCATAATAGTGGGAATACAACAATGCAAGTACCAAAAAATCTCTGTAAAGCACCCCAGCCTAAATGTTAAGTAAGAAAATACCCCTCAGCTGTATTGCAGCATCTCTGCTGCCCCTTGGTGGTAGGAAAAGTTAAAACATTAAGGATTATTTTTATTGCAGGACTGGTCTAAAGCAGGTGGATGCTTGGAGAATAATATATGCTCAAACTTTTCCCGTACTCCATGGGAGAAAAAAAAGCATTAAAAACAGAAGCGTAAAGTGTGCTTGCCCCTAATTATTGGATGGAGTGTGTGGAATCAAGAAGAACAAGAACACAATATATCAATGTTATCCAGTCATAGAGACTGCTGGTGGTTGTCACATCTCTAGCTGACCACATGAGGGCAGCAGAGCACTGCAATGTCAGTTAAAAACTCCATCTCCCATGATTCCTTACATTGTGTATTATAGATGGGGGGGTTATATTTGTAGTCTCATCTCTCCACCCAGAGATCTCCCCACATTTCAGTTCAATCAGCACCACGCTCAGCTTGTACACATTATGAGCTTTATTATAAAATTTCTGTTCCCATATGTTCCTGGAGGTTCAGCTAATGAAATAACAGAGGGAAGAATCATACAACAAACACGGGCGCACAGCTGGGTCCGCACAGGCACTCAGAATCGCAGGCGGAAGGTATCGTCTATTGACTTGTCTTCATAAGTCTTAAGATGGCGCTTCTGTGAGGGGTAAAAAAGAGACAAACGTCACTTAAATATCAACGCCAGCGGCCGGAGAGTTGCAGTGCTCTGGTGGAGGCCATTCACATGGATCTGTAGGAGCTTGGGAAGCCGGCATCCAACCAGCCATTGCACACAGTGAGACCAACATGATGAAATATTTATAGAAGTCTGTATAGAATCTAATATCATGGACAGCGGAGGGGCTACAGGCCTCCAGCTCTATGAGACTGCCGCCATCCTGTGCTCACCCAAATTGTCCATTTAGGCACGAAATCAGCGTTCAGCACCGACCTGAACTATTCCTGACCTCTGCCAGCCCTACTCACTAAGACATTACCAGAGCTGCAGATAGAAATTTTCTCTCTCATTGTGTTAGCGGGCCCAGCCAGCCAAGTCTGAAATCTCAAATATAAACCTGGAGATAATATATTATCCAAATCAAATTGGAGATTTACTCATCCAACAACATAACCCCCCACACACCGCCCCCTAGGGGCTTCATTCAGGATTGCAGGTCACATGACATTTCGAGACGTCAAATCCACACTCTAAGCAGAAGTAAAAACTTACCCGATCGAGGCTGATCCCTGTGTAGATTAAAAGGAAAGGAACTGCCAAGGACAGGAAGCTGAGCAAATTCACCTTGGCGGTTCCTCTGTGGTTGGGAAAAATGTTGTAATTGCGGGCGAAAGCCCATCGCTCCACCGCTGGGTCTGTCTGAACACAGAGAGAGAGGAAAGTGACTACTATGAGCCCTTGTAACCCCCATAACCCCCTATTTACCCCCCATCCTAACCATCACCCTCCCCCTCCCACAGCGCTGTATTTAGAGATCACTCTCCCTTGTGATCCCTAAATCCTCCAATCACTTCCCCTTGAGGGTCCCTGCAGCCTGAAATGTACTCTTTTACCTCTCCTTGGGGCCCCTAAACGCTCATATTACCCCTTTGCCCAGCCCTTCTGGCCCTTATACCCTCCCTTAAGGTCACCAAAGCCCCTTGTGACCCATTGGGGTCCCTCAAATGTATTCTTCACCCTCCCCCCCGATGTACCGCCTCACCTTTTACCCTCTACTTAAGGTCCCCCATAGCCCCCTGTCACTTCTTCTATCCATCACCCCTCCTCCTCTGTACCCCTCTTCAGGACCGCCAACTTCCCCACCACCCACCATGGGGCCCCTATATTCCCCCACTTACCCCCTAACCTTTGGGGTCCCTATAAACCCCCTATTGCCCTGCCTCCAGTCGGTTCCTATATTCCGCCCCCTGCTGGCCCTTTCACCCCATCACTTACCACCATCCCGATCCTATGGGGGTCATTGAGCTGGAGCTGGTATTTTCTCTTCAGCTGGGCCCGAATGGCGACTCTCTCCTCCTGCAGCCTCCTCTGTTCCGGGGTCAGCTCATAATACCGGGCCGGGTCCAGCCCCTCCGGGCGGCTGGCGTAACGACTTTCCTTAAACTCCACCATGACCAAGGACACCGGGCTTCACACAACTTTATTCACAGCGAGCAAAGTGACAGCGCTGCACCAGACTCCGCCCCTAGATGGCGCGCAATATATTGCGATACCGGAAGCACAACTTACAATGCGATACCACTTATAGCCACCAGATGGACCTCTATAAAACGCGATACCATTTATGGCCGCCAGATGGAGCGCAAAAAAATGCGATACCGCTTATTGCCGCCAGATGGAGCGCAATAAAATGCGATACCACTTATAGCCGCCAAATAAGCTCATTAGAATGCAATTCTACTTGCGGCCGGGAGATGGAATGCAATACAATGCGATACCATTGTATAGCCACCAGATAGAGCGCAACAAAATGTAATACCATATATTGCCGCCAGATGGCGCTCAATTACAATGCGATACCCCTTATGGCCGCCAGATAGAACTCAATACAATTGCGATACTACGTATAGCCACCAGATAAAGCGCAATGACATGTAATACCACATATTGCCATCAGAGGGCGCACAATTAAAATTCGATATCACTTATAGCCACCAGATGGAGCTAAAAAATGCGATACTACCTATAGCCACCAGATGGCGCTCAATTACAATGGGATACAACATTGCCACCACATAGAGCCCAATACAATACAATACCACTTACGGCTGGCAGATGGCGCGCAACATAATGCGATACCACTTACAGGCACCAGATGGCGCTCAGTACAATGCGATATAACTGGTAGAGTAAAAAAGCGCAAAACAAATAATTGACGGCTGATATAAAAAGTCCGAGTTTCACAAAGCGAGATGGCCGATGGTTTATGGATTTTAGTAAAGCATGAATGAAGCGCAAAACAGTACAATAGTGGCCACATAATGCACTATTGTCTATGGCCGCAAGAGGGAGCGCAATATGAAGTCCTACCAGGTCATCGGCAGGGCGATACCACATTCAGCCGCTAGATGGAGCTCAGAAAAGTGTAAAACCAGAAGTCACCCCTAGGTGTCGCTACGGAGCTGTGCATGCGGCCAGCTGAAGCACCAACAGTGACCGCTAGGTGGCGAGTTCCTACAGTTCTTACAGCAGGGGGCGCTGCTAATATTTACGAGGCCATTATAAAGGAGAACTTCACCCAGAACTGATATTCCATTTGGATCTCTCTCTGGATTCCCCTCCCCCTGGGATTCCAGGCTCCGCCCATCAAGGGGCACTCAGATCACTGCAGGGTGAGAGTCTGATCGGATCCCACATAATGTATTGATCATTATTGGGATCCAACCTGTATTCCTTCCTCCATGATTGGCTGCTGCCAGGACTTTCCCCGCCCCTGAGGTATACCCATGTGCACACAGCCCCACCCACCATGCATGTAATGATGGCTACAATGTATCATATATTGTATACACTGCACATCCTCTCTGCTCATATAAGGGCATGCACGTCACTCTGTGATTGGGTGGGGATTGACGCATTTTTCACCCAAGACAGAATTCCAGTGTCCCCGCCAAGAATTTCATCCATCCCAGGCCAAACCCGCCACCCTGTCCCCACTGTTCGGGAAGGGCCAAAGGGTTCACTTTTATGGAGTAATATAAAGTGAAATCCCCCAGATCTGGAATCTCTCCCCCAGATACACCTCGCCCACCCGGAGTCCAAAATTTCGTTTTCCAATAGCCAGGCTATGTGCTGGGTGGGTAATTACACCGAGGGGGCGGGGCCTGGATGTCCAGCACTCACATGGTGTCCTCAGTCTACCGAGGTCAGGTACACTGGCTGCTATTCAAACCCAGAAAGGAGGACATCTAGTGGTGAAAAGTAATTACTGCAGGTGGCATCGGGAGGTGAGTATTGCAGCCTGAGCTGCTTCTTGAATCATGAGGAATCATTTCTTTTATTAGGAGTTGGGCTTTAGGTTCACCATGCACATTACAACCTGAAGAAGGAGCTAGAGACCTGGCCGTGTTATTGATCACTTAGGTATGTAATGAGTTCTTCATCAAACTGCAATTGTACCTCAGGCATGCTATCTAGAGTTACAAGCGTGTTATAAATAATTTGCAGTTACACTGAGAGGTCACTTTAGCATGCCGTAGGTGCAGTTGAAGTTGCTTTAAAGCATATGAAAACCCTAAATCTATATTTCATCTGGAATTGTGCTTCACTGCTAAATATATCATTTTTTGTGAAATTGTTGCAGGATTTCTTACCTGGAGATTCTGCACTTCTGACAACATTAAGCAGTGAGCAGCAGTGTTGTCACCCAGGCAGTGATCTCCAGGCAGGACACAAACACACAACAAGTGAGATGCTGCACATACTAAACAATAGATTTGGGGTTTTCATGCACTAGAAATGCTCCTGCAGCTGAATCAGGGCCATTATGGCGGTCACATAGCAGTCAGAGCTGCGTTCACCCCCCAGCAGGGCAGTTCAAGTTCAGCACAGCCGGCAGACCAGCCCCCATCCCCAGTGCCTGCTTGGGCCACATCTCAGCCCTCTGGCCCGGTGTCTGGGGGCCCTGAAGTCACCGCTGTTTTTTCCATGTTTCTTCAGCTTTGTTCTTTTGTTCGGCCCAATCTGGGAAGGCAGATTGTGAGTTGGGCTCCCGCCAACAAATACACGAAATGCTTTCCTCTCCCAGACCGCCAGACACTCCAGGAGGTGCTCCAAGAATGGGATTAACCCATTAGAGGCTGGAAGCGACAGAATGAGGGCATCTATAGGGGCAATACAGGGTGGGGGGAATATGGATCTGTGTTTAGTAATACTTTGCGTGTATTATTCATGAAGCATACGTGTTACAGTAACTGTCATGTCACTCCTGTGTAATATATAGCTTATATCTGAAGATCGGTGATGTCACTTCCTTTATAATATATAACTTATATCTGGAGATCGGTGATGTTACTTCCAATATATTATTTAACTTATATATGGAGATCGGTGATGTCACTTCCTGTATAATATATAGTTTATATCTGGAGAGCAGTGATGTCACTTCCTTTATAATAAATAACTTATATCTGGAGAGTGGTGATGTCACTTCCTGTATAATAAATGACTTATATCTTGAGAGCAGTGATGTCACTTCCCATATAATATATAACTTATATATAGATAGTGGTGATGGGACTTCCCATAAAATAAATAACTTATATCTGGAGAGCAGTGATGTCACTTCCTTTATAATATATAACTTATATGTGGAGAGCAGTGATGTCACTTCCTTTATAATATATAACTTATATCTGGAGAGCAGTGATGTCACTTCCCATATAATATATAACTTATATATGGAGATCGGTGATGTCACTCCTGAATAATATATAACTTATATCTGGAGAGTGGTGATGTCACTTCCCGTATAATATATATCCTATATATGGAGAGCATTGATGTCACTCCTGAATAATATAATCTCTTTTTAATGTACAGCTCTGCCTAATATGTTGGTGCTATATAAATACAGTTTATTAATAATAATAATAATAATAATAATAATAATAATATTATTAACTAAATTGCAGTATCTGCAGCTGCACCCTGGGATCTATGCGGTCTGTACATGTGGATGTTCCCAGCTCTGCAGCATTTCATAGAGGAGCACCGCTACCCCATGTGTGACGCAGTGATGCAGCAATTTACCTCTCTGAGGGTGATATAAATTCTATAATGGTTCTGTCAGGAAGGAATGCACACATACAAATCACATTCCATGGTACAGACATATTCTTATGCTGGATTCCGGTTCTCATGGTGAGAGCAGCTGGTATCTATTACATGATGTTTATCACAACCAGAAAACAATGTTGTATGAAGGGCACAGAAATGCACAGCCGGGAACAGTGTTTAGAGAACATATATAATTATATGGCACTGACATATTCCATAGCGAAGTAGAGAGTTTACAGTCATATCACTAATATCACAATCTAATGACCCTGCTATAGTCATTGTATAATATAAGTGGCTTGCTCTATGGGCAATTTGTCGGGAAGCCAATAAACCGGTATTGTGTCCTTGGAATGTGAGAGGAAATCCACCCAATCACAGGGAGAACATGGAAACTCTTTTCTGGATGGGATGCAAACCTAGACCTTAGTGCTGCAATACATATATAATGATAGAACATTGGACAGGTTCCTGTTCCATATTCCACAATACCGCCCCTCTAATAATGTAAAAGGGCAATCAGTAGGAATATCTAGATGGCATCCTTTATTTGAGCTCAATAAATTGGTCATACTTATAACTGTATTCTATATAATGTAATATGTAATCTAATGTATAATCTAAAAATTGGTTACACTTTGAGTGTTTCCTCTATGCTGCTTGCAGGGTACTCCTATGTTTATTATTGTGGAATAAGAAGTAACGTGCCTACAAATATTAAGGTCCAGTATCAGGATGGAGAGGAAGCCCCAATGCCGAACATAGGGGCGCCCTGTCTGTAGCATGGAAGCATAACAGAAGGCCCGGGTGGGCCTATCTGATGATTGGTAATATATTCAGGTTTTTCATACCGTCTGATTGTCCTGTATTGTTTTTGAGAAAGAAGCCATTGTGTTCTGGAATCGGGGTGTATGGGACTCCAGCAGCTTTAATCCTAATATGAAATATAAGCACACCAGACCAATAATGAAAATACTGAAAAGGTGCTTTATAGGTGACATTAATTCAAAGATGCTTATAAATGAGATCCCAAATAAAACAATGTTTTAGAGAAGGGATGTCAAACTCTGGCCCTGGGGCCAAATCTGGCCCCCAACATCCTTTTTTTTTGGCCCCCCCAAAAATCCTAAATATAAACTGCAGCTGGCCCGCCGCTGTATTGAAATAGGGTCGTTACTGCACTTTCCGGCATCACTCGCGTCTACAGACCAGCGGGCTCTCTGCCTATGTGTGGCACCGCATTGGACTGTTTTATAGTCGCAAATAATACCGGGAATTTTAGTAGCGCTATTTCATTGAAGAGGGAGTTTCAGCGGAGGGCCACTCCTAAGATTTAGCTCCGCATTGGCCCCGTCTGGCATTTCCAGCACTCCCGCTCAGCTGTACGTTTCCTTGTTACTCCAAGGCATGGAGTAACTTGATTGGTTGGATTTTCATAGAAGAATATTAATATTGTTAGCCTGTGCAAAAAAGTTACCAATAAAATTTAAGACTACAAATAGAGAAAGAGGCATAAGATGTTTTCCTAAATAAAATGTAAAAAAAAATGTTTTTCTTTAAAAATCTTTTAAAATCTTTCTTTATTATAAGCTTGTTCCAGATTGAAAGAGAAGAAAAACTTCTTTGTTTCCACATGAAAAGGTTTTATATCGAATGAGAAGGAAACATTACCCCAATTATTTCAATAGTTTTCAAGGTTGGTTCGCAACTTTGTCTAAGTTTTTAATTTTGGCCCTCTGAGTTTTACACCCCTGGTTTAGAGCAAGCAGACCTCATGTCAGCGTGTTTGCTCCAAAATATTAATTTGTTTTTTGACCTCATTTATTCACTCCTTTCAAGTGAATGTCTGCTTGTCTTTGCTGTCTGTATGGAACTCCAGTAAAGGATGAAATCACTGAAACCTGAAAGTACTGAATTATTCCCATTAGATTTCTGTCTGTTCTCAGATATTTCGATATTCACAATGTTCACAAATAAATAGGGATCAATGGGAAATAAAATCCAACACTAATCCTACACTTCATTGTGAGCATGTGCTTCATGTGTGATTACAATAATTTATAAATAATCAGTGGGTAAAATTTAGAGTTAGAGTTTGGGGCTTCTTTTCTAAATATCTAGTGTACAGGATAGGATGATGGGGGTTATAGTGATGAGGAAAGGACATAGTGCTGGAGGAGAAAATAAAATGTTTGCAGAGGAGATGTCATTGGAGAGGAGGATATAGTGATATAATGATGAAGAAATGATATTGTGATGAGGAGTGGGGGGATATGATGAGGAGTGGGGGGATGTAATTATGAAGATTGGGGGGATGAAATTATGAGGAGTGGGGGGATAAAATGATGAAGATTGGGGGATATAATGATGAGGAGCATGGGGTGCTGTGTGGCCCCTCTATACATGGGGTGCTGTGTGGCCCCTCTATACATGGGGTGCTGTGTGGCCCCTCTATACATGGGGTGCTGTGGTTCTGCCAGCGATGAATATGGATACATTGTATCGTGTGTATAATACAGAACAGCCAACACATCGTACAGAGTGCTATAATTACACCCAGCAATGTGCGATCTGTGTATGGAGACATTGGGGACAATCAGAGATCCACTAGCACTCTTTATTGTATATTGGGGTAATAATAAATATTCCAGATGCTCTATGATTTATATATGGATACATTGTTATTTATGTAAAGGGATATTCTGTATCTTCTATTCTGAGTTACTTCTCTCTGTATTGTAGATTGTATTCAGGAGTAGAAGATCTGTAAATGAGAATACATTGTATACCAATTATCTATATAATATATGAACATATAGGCCTTTGTATGATGTATATGATCTGTATCCCCATACAACACACAAACCCCAGAATAGACGGAAGTTCTATAATATACTGAATATTGCACCCCCTTTGTACAGTGACCCCAGGACTGGTATGTGTTCCAATATATCATTGATAGGGTGTCCCAGGCTGCCCTTCTGTATTCTGTATATATAGAACTAAATATTCATCTGGATTCTGTAGGCACACAAAGCATCTTCTGATAACAACCTATTTACCACAGAAAATAATTTAGGATATTGTGATAGGAAAATTACCTTGTAAACTTATTCAGGACGATTAGAATAAAAGGTGCGCTCACTAACTATACAGAAAAATGCTGCCCCTTTGCCCTGCCACCCATAGACAGGTCTGCTGTGCCCAGTGCTGCAACCCTCCGTATTACTCTATATCCCTATACTCTATATCCCTATACTCTATATCTCTATACATAAATATTCATCTTGCCAGATATAAGAAGTCATTTAGAGTTCTTATACTTAAAGAAAATGTAACTGCAAAACATTTTGTCTCTTTGTAGCAGATAGCAATATCCTCACTTTTGCTCTAGTGACAACTCTATAAATATTTTGGATTTCCTGTGCTCACTTTCCACCCCAATCATCCAATCGGAAATTGTATTTTAATAATTTGTACTCAGCATTTGTTTTATTAGCACAGCAATGATAACTGCAGATTGTATATTTTCTGTATGACATGCAGTGTGCTCGTATATTATATAAAGTTCTATTGTTCTCAGTAGTTTGATCCTCAGCATGTTCGGCCCTAATGTTCTAACTGCATTATGGCAAGCAGTGTTTATTCCATGTGTCATCTCTTAAAATCCAGAGCGCCTTGTTTATAAAAAGTGTCTAAAATAAGAAACATCTGTGCTGCCCATTATCACCCAGATTGTTTCCTTCATTGTAGCTTTTCATTGCTTTTGGGGTAAGTGAAGAGGGGGCTTTTTTTGTATTGGGGGCTGTGTAGACGGGTTCTCTTTGCAGACAATGAAATAGTTAGTTGCATTTGGTCCCCTGTTGCATTGCTGCGTGCTAATGTAATATTTGTACTCGGGCCCTATCACACAGCCTCTCCTCACAGACCAGGAATGTTACAGTAATTGTCTGTTATACTAACATGTCTAAAAGTTATAAAAGAATTTGAATGCATTTCTTAGTAAGAGGGGAGGGCTCTGGTAATTGGAAGCAGCCCTGCACCCCTGGAGGAAGTATGGGTGATGTCATACAGTAAACACAGAGGTGATTACATTGGAGGGGGCTGACACGCAAAGAAAATATTCAGCAGAAAGCCAGATTCACTATTCTGAAGGTTGGCCCATTACACTTTCTTCTCACTGTAGACTAGGCAGGGCACGTTTAGAACTGCAAAAAGTCCCCTCATTTTATGCAAACCTAAATCTATTCTTTCTGTATGAACTTTTTTGTAAAAGTTCCAACTTGGAGATTCTGCCCCTAACAATTTCCTGTTGCTGACAACGCTAAAACGCTGCATCTCAATTAGCAGCAATGGTGTCAGCCAGCTGTTCCATCTTCCCAATCTGGGAATCTGATAAACCTGAAATGACCAAGTAAAGTAGCAAAATGCAGGTTGAATGTTCTGCTGCTAATGTAAAGGCCGATTTATTCCTAAAAATCAGAAATTTATTCTGACCAGTCCTAGAGTCTCACTATTAAATAAACCTATCCCCGGTATAAAACCCTATAGATGTAGTTAATCCATAGAAAGGCAAAAATAACCCTTATGTATCATCAGATGGCTGTGAGGGTTCTCATTTCTCCGGGCCATTGTATATCTAGTAGTAGATTGCTACATTCAGCTGGATTTGTTCTTATAATGTTAAAATGTCTCCAACACAAGAAAAAGTCCAGCTAACTATGACTGAGATGGGCACCTTAACCGACCAATAGGACGGTGCATACAAGGATTCGGTGAGGGGTAGCTCTGGGTCTAAGGTTTTTCTTAGCTGTGGATGAATTGGAGAATAGGACAGGTATTTGTTCCTAATGCAGAGTTTGTGAAGGACTTTTAGTAAAAGCTTGAGGTCAGGAACAACAGAAGCTCCATAAAGACAAACCAACGATTATCTTTTATGATGGATTTTCCTCTGCTGAGTCAATCAATCTCCAAGCCCTGAGGAAGGGGGCTCTGTTATCCCAGAAACGAGTTGGCAATAAACTAAAAATAAGAAATGTTCATTTGCACACTATATTTTCACTTATTTGTTTTCTTGGTGCCGATTTCTTCTATACTGATAGTGTGGGGTGTGAAGAATTAGGTTGGCATTAGGTATAATAAATCCTATTGGATTCACTTTAGGTATGATGGCCCTCAGTAGATCTAATGTGGCCCCTGATTCTGGTCCACCCTTCTTACAACGATTATAACGCTTAGATTTTAAGCTCTAGGATCAGGGTTCACTTCTCCTCCTGTGTCTGTACTTGTCAGGTATGCAGAATTTTCATGTGCAGCCCCTATTTATTGTACAGAGCTGTGTATTATGCTGGCTTTTTATAAATAAAGGTTATAAAAGAATAACTGGAATGGTGATACATTCTTAGATTCCATGTTCCAGGTTGTTAGCAATAATGCCTTGCAGAGGTCTCGGAATAAATTCCTTTACAGGGCACCCTGTGGATGAGATTGTAATTTGTATCCTGCCTGGTGCAGGTTTCCTCTCCAAATCCTAAACCACACAGGTAGGAGAATCAGCATCCAAATGAACGGGCCCCAGATTTAATCTTTTCTTTTGCAATGGCTGGTGGTGAGAAAGAAGGTGATAGGCAAGCAGATGGCCCCTTCAATGCCCAAAACAGCAGAAGCTGGCGCTTAATGTACCCAGCAGCAAAAGATGGCCCCGAGCCTGAATAGCCCCTCCTTATGTTTTGGTTGTGGTTGTGCAGTTTTCTGTGTATGAGACTGTGGCCCCATCTCCTGAGAACGCCAACATTACTCAGCGTGAAAGCTTGGCGGTTTTATGGGCCCTGTAATGATTGGCCAAGTCATTTCTCTTGTTTATTCTGCTCCCTGTTTCACTGTAAAATCTCAGCACTTTTCAAAGTTGTATGTGGTTAGGGAGAAAAAAAAAATAAAGCAAAATAAAAATGACTTTTCTTCCTTAAAACAAGCTCCTAGCTGTAATTTCTGCATCATAGTACAGAGCTGCATAAGGGTTAATGTTTGCATGTGCCATATTGTGCAGCAAATATTAGATCTGTGAAATGAGACCCAGGGGAAGCCACTTTGTACAAGCTGTAAGACATATGTCAGCATAGGGAACATAGAACATCATATAGGTGTGTTAGTAAACTGGGACCCCCTCCCCCTCCGCCTGGGGACCCTATTTGGCCCTCATTCCTGACCGCTTGTGTATTTGCCATATGTGTGCAGCAATGACTGTGGACACAGCTGGGCCTGATGCACATGGGGGAAGGAAGAGCCATTAAAGTGTCCAGGCTTAAAACATTTCACACTTCACCTCCTCTATCTTTCTCAGATTTCCAGGTTTGCAAAATGTGACCCTGGAAGTGTCCGGAAAATCCTCAATTGGTTGAACTGATCAATGGCTAACACTGTACAAGACTGCTAGGAGAACCATGCACTGGCTGAAAATGCTAGTCCCCTGGCTGTCTCTGGCTTTGGTACCCTGATACCCCAAATGCACAGATTGAAAAAAGTTAGCGGGAAGGTTCTAAAATATTAAAGCCACCATGATAGGGACCGGTATTTGCAGCTATTTCAGCCGCTATAACCCTAAACTGAATAAGTTTCATGACCCTCTGCTGGTTTGCACACAGATAGATTGCTAGCTCTTCAGAACAGTGGTAGGTCCTGTGGATGTAGCGCTGTAGCTCCCTCTCTGTTTTCCATCAGATGTTTATGTAGAAGTTTTGCGCAGTTATAGCAAACACCCAGCACCTCTCAGAGGGCAGGGTGCACCATGTTGTAAGATAGAATGATTCGGGGGCACGCCTTGCTCTCACTCAATGACTCAGCCGTTGGCCCGTTTTCTGCGCAGCTGGTGGGATTTTGGGAGGGTGCGGGGCAAGCTCCAAACAGATGTGGGAGAAGAATTTGGCTGCACATATTGAGGTATTACATGCATTGCACATGGAAAGTCGCCTTTGTAAATCATAGATTAAAGGTCATTCCACGCAGAAGGGACATTTTAATATTTGGTGTATACTGGAGGGTTAGATCACCCAAATTGTTCCAACGATGAGATCTCTGCACCTCATTTTTAATGTCTGTGCTCCTGGTATGGAGAAAATAGTAAAAATCATTACAACTTTGTCCTGGATGAATAGGAAATGTTCAAAATGTAAATTAAAATTGCCCAGCAATCAATAGGCAGCCAATATCAACTAACTAGTGTAGGGTCCTGTATCACTGTCTGTAATTGTCTGCCATTTGCAACCCCTATTTAATGTACAGCGCTGGGTAATATGTTGCTGCTATATAAATCCTATTTAATAATAATTATCTAAGGTCTGTGAGCAGCTTTACCTCAAAAAAGAGATTCCTTTTTACTTTACAAATTGATTTGGTGAACATGTGACCATTTATATGTACCAAAATGATTGCTAAACAATTGGTTAAATATGAAGAAACTGATTTTCCAACAGGATTGTTTTTGGCAGAACCTTATTTACTTCATCATCGTGCGCAATGTTAGGTGGTGGCATTGGCTGGGGCTTCTCCATAAAATCTATTTCATCATAAATGATGGAAATAACTAACAGACAATTAAAATTTTTAAGTTTTTTGTGATTGCATCACTTTTTATTAGATCGGACAAAAATATTTGTTCCATTCGCAGCCTTTCAGATACAAATAATAAAATAATATCACCGGCCAGGAAAGGTTTCCATAGATTTTGGAAAATTATTTGGATTGATTCATGAAACGATTGTTAAATTTACTGAAATTTAATCAGTTAACAAATTTGATAAAATGAATAAAAATTTGATTTGCCCATTTTGATTTTAACATTGGAATTAATACACAGTAGAATTCCAGGAGGACTCAGGTAAACTTAAGGCGATGGCCAACTTCATCCAATAGAATCTGAACTATGATTTTATAGCTGTGTATAGGAAAAATGTGATTGGCTCAAAATGCAAAAAGGGGCATTAGAGTCCTAAATTTAAATCTGCCAATTTTAGATTGAAATTTGACTTAATTTGTTGTCAAATTTTTTGAAAATTTCTGGAGTTTCCTGTTTCAGTCACAGTTGGCCAGTTTGGGACCTTTGTGATAGAAATTTGTAGAATTTTGTTACTATTGTATGATTTTATCCACA
>NC_092858.1:176093875-176100186 GCF_032062135.1 Pyxicephalus adspersus
GGGTGGGAGGAATGGTGACCCCACCATACAAATACAGCTGCCATTATATGAGCCTTTTCTTTGTTTTATCATGTAGTTGCTGTGTCCTGTCCCTCTGTGTGTGGCCGCTGTATGGGATCTGCAAACCTTCCTCTGTGGGCCACACAGCTGACAATCACATTGTGTTTCCTTTGCTGTCACCATAACTATTCTATTTTCTTGAGGTCATCTGCTATATATCACACGGACATTTTCAGCCTGCCCTTTGGCAAGGTTGTGTGCACCCCTGAGCATTATCAGGAAGACAAGTTATTTTAGTGGCAGAGAAGACAGATATGGAAATAGGTCCAGGAGATTGTTAGAACTGTAGATATTTGGGAAAAGGTTATGCTCTCGGGGGAAAAAAAAAATTTCCATGAATCGTGCATAATGCCAGTGATGGAGCTTTCAATGAGCCTGCCATGGTCTAAAACAGCTTATAAAAGACAAAAGTCTGCAAACTTCAGGTTAACCTCAACAAAACCCGAGCCTTAAGGTGACCACAGATCAGTTAATGGGGCAATCTCTGCACCTCCTCCTTTAGACCGCCAAATGAGTAAAGTCTTCTAGATGCATATATAAGCTTGGTGGGCATTTTATTTTAAAGCAATGGCAATTGATATGTTGCCAACTCCGCCATATTGTTCTGTTCTGGAATGGTTGTCCACAATAGAGTCCATAATTGAGGTTGGGTTGGATGAGAGGACCAGGCTTACAGTGGGTGTTTCGGTTCATTTTCAATGGTTTTCAGTAGGATTGATGTCAGAGTTATTATTAATATACAGTATTTATATAGCGCCAACATATTACGCAGCGCTGTACATTACATAGGGGTTGTAAATGACAGACAGATACAGACAGTGACACAGGGAAAGGAGAGGACCCTGCCCGGAAGAGCTTACAATCTAGGAGGGTTCTTGAGGACATTTGAGTTCCTCTAAGACAAGCAGGTAATTCTATGTCTATAAGGAGATGGCTTTGTACACATGAACCTGATAAATTAAAGGTTCCATACCTTTGGTCCATATAGTCTGAGTGTCTTTCATTTACATTATATCTGATCAGGTGGCATTGCTGGTCAAAATGACAATGTACAATCCAAGCAACCAATATGGAACACAAGGACAACATTTATCATGGTTTAATACTATCATATACTTCTTTTATTATGGAAATGATATATTGACTTGACAAATGGGAGTTCTACACATGGAACAAAAATTGGACAAACTTTGATCAGGTCAGTTTTAGTGAGCTGGTCACACTCATATCTTAAGTAACATTTAATGGACTGTAGGTTCCTTTTAAGAGAACACAGCAATGGGATAATGTGAAAGAGTTTGAAACATAGCACAAAGTTCAGTGAGAAATATGTTGTGGGAATATCCATGCCCCATGTGTTCTCCATTACTGGAAAAGCATTGCTGCACAAAGGTCAGTATTAGGGATGGAAGCCTGGCTGTGATACCATGTTATTTTGGTTTTTGGTGGATGGAAGTGGTCATACCATACAGTGAGCCTCATTTATTGAATTGTCCCTTCCATTCATGATAATGCTGGTTAGATATTCTGGTTCCTGCAGGCAAGACAGATCTTTCCAATGCTAGGCGTACACTAATCAATGTGTGCTCAATCCAGCAAATGATTGATATTTCCCCGATTAGGGTGCTCATAACTTCCTGTGCACTCTTATTAGTTATATCGCCTCCCTATGTCATGAGGAAGAGATGGGGAAGGGGGTACTCTGTAGTCATGTCCTAGGGTGACAACCTTCTACTTTATACACACAGTACAGGAAGTTAGTGTTGTCACCAGGTACCCCACTGTTTGCCTAAAGTTCCACTTTATTGCCTAAAAAAATCACTGCTCATTTTGCGTTCCAATCTGATCATTTTTAGGTCAGTAATCAATCACAAGTCCAAAAATACTGCACACACATGTACAATATTCTGCCCTTAAAATGAAAGTGATTGGAATTCGAGTTTTATTGATGGGCTCACATGACTTTGGACTTTCTATTGATATTTACCAACACGTCCGATTTATCTACGTCCAATCAGAAAACCAAAATTGGTCACTTTACAACTTTATCATTTTTTTGCTTTATCAGCATACCTTTCCAAGTGAAACTCACTGAAACCGAAGAGATCCCATCTTAGCAAGGCCCCTGTGTGTTGTCACCGGTTGTCTCTGGCTGTTTGAGGTGTCAGAAATGCTAAACGTCTGATTGACTCATAAGCGCCTATTGATTTTTCTGTCCAGCCTCATGGCATGCTCACTAATTGCCTTTAATTGCTCCTAATTAGTAAGAAAATGATTGTGATTTATGTAAAGCAGACGGAGAGTGGGAAGAGGATGGGGTGATCCAGCTGGCACTTTGTATGGCACTTCTAATATGTGGGTAACAGGCCTTTGACCAACATACAATGTGGCAGGCTATAGACATGTTGGGCCCCATGTCTCTCCTGCTGAGGGCCCCTCCACCACCCGCAGCAGCTGGGGAATGTTTTGGCTACAGAGAATAATCCTTCCTCTGGGGAAATTCAGAGAGAAGTTGCAGTGCAGACTTTATAGTTGTGTTCGGGTTATGCCAGGCTGGGCTGAGAGAATTACTTAGCAAATGATATGAATACCTGTAACATTTATAACGGTGCCAGCTAAGTGCTATGTGTATACGGTGCCACTGTTTTGTACCCCCATTTCAGTGCCATTGAACCCCACATTACTGTTCCAGCATTGTGCGCCACAGTGCTGTATCCCTCTCTGTTCCAGCCTGTTGCACCCCCATGACTGTGTGCAAATGCTGTGAATCCCCTGTCCCTGTGTGCTGTACCCCCATCTGTACCCCCATCCCCTGTCCCTGTGTGCTGTACCCCCATCATACAGTTCAGGCATAGAGCACAACCTGTCCCTGTTCCGTACCCAATCCCTGTGCCAATGTACTCCACACAACTGTGCCAAAATACTGCAAACTTGAACCTTTAGTTCTGTGCCATTGTACCCCATAGTGTACCCCTCTACTGGCATAGTGCACCTCTTGTTACAGTGTGCAACAGTAGCTCCCATAACTGCACCAGCATTAAACACTCCTTGCCCCTGTGCCAATGTGCTATACCCCCAATTCTGTGCCATAGTACCCTATCTACCTGCTCCAGTATCGCACATCCCTTACTCTGTATCACTTTGCTGTACCCCCATCTCCATGCTATTGTACCCCCATATAACTGTGCCAACATAAAGCAACCCTCTATCTCTGTGTCAGTGTGCTGTACCCCCATATTGATGCCAATGTATCCTCATATAACTGCACCAGCATAAGGCACCCCTTGTCCCTGTGCTGTACCCTCAGGTGTTATAGTACCCTACCTACCTGCTCCAGCATAGTGTCCCAGTACTGTACCCTCACCTCAGGTGCCACTGGATCTAATACTAATATGCCAGCATATTGCTATGCCCTCTATATCTGTTATATTGCCCCCACATTATTGGGTCACCATAGTGGACCCCTTGTTTCGGTATTCTGTACCCATCCCTGTGCCATTGTACCCCACACTCTTTTGCCAGGATAGTGCACAATCTGTTATCCCTATGTTTGTTCTGTTTTACCCCACATGACTTTGCCAGCTTAGTGCACCCTATGACACGTTGGCACCCTGCTGTACCCCATCCCCGTGCCATGGTATTTCACATAATTGGCATAGGGAGCATGTAACAAAAATGTGAATTCTCCCTCATAGAGGCAGAGATTCTGACCCCTCAATAAACCCTGTAAAATGAACAAGGACAGCTGTCAGCGTCCCTTTCCACCTTCTGCTGGCAGTTCTCACCACCCCCTGGGGGATATATTCCTGGATTAAAGGGCCAGCAAACTCAGGCGTGTCCTCCAAATTACAGGGCGAAGCCAGGTGTGACCTCCAGGCCATGCTGAATTCACACTGGCAGTTTTGGGTGCAAGTGTGTGTGCCCCAGCATCCACACAAAGAGGAAGGTCCAATTGCTTAAAATGCCATTTACCTGGCTGCTCCTGGCATCACTACTTACTGAGTCCATGACCCTAAACAAGCATGTACCCAGTGAAGTCAGAGCTGCTGGAAAATTAGTTCTACCCTGGCCAGAAAGTCAGTGTTGCCTGTACAGTTTTGTGCCGGCCTTCCCGCAGAGCAGCTGTGCACACGGTGAGTCACATTACAGATGTGGGTGAGCCAGGCGGAAGTCATGGATCTCTTTTATCTCCAGAGCATGTCAGAACAGATCAGCTATTCCTGGCATTTTCCCTTTCTTTGTCACAAGGAATCTTTCTACCCTTTGCAAGAAAGACAAGAGTTGTTTAACCCTTTCACAGGGCCACTTCTAATCTAAACCTAAATCCAAAGAATCTCACCAGGCCTTAGATATGGTGGCTGCATTAGTTTTACATTCTTTATTTCTTTTTTTTTCATTGCTTAAGATCCTGCCAGTAACACTCTTCCTGTCCTAGGGTGACAACGCTTACTTTTTGTACTGTAATGTAGTCACCCTCGCAATTCTTTGTATCCAATCAGACCTGGTAGCTCTATGGCCGTGTTGTCAGCCCTTTATTTGTAACGTCTGTTCTTTTTGGTGGCCGGCACGGTCTGTATCATTGTCCCTGGTTAAGCCCAATTTGCTTCTGCCAGGACTGAGCGGGTTAATCCGAATTATTGAGGCATTTTAACGAAAACCAAATGTCTGGGCGGCTGGAATGCGGCTGAAACCACAGGAAACGCAGACGCCGGTATCCCAGCAATCAGACACAGAGTATGAGAACGCATTTCCTGCGGTTGAGCTGAAGTAGTCAATGCATGGATCTGCTCCATAGTCCTGGTTAGAGTTCCCTGGATGTTATGCCAATCCCCAGGCTTCAATACTCAGCAATATGGAACAGATGAAAGATTTACCGAACCTCAGAATACTTTACCAATTGTTTCAAATCTTGTTAGAAATATTACATTTTAGCCAATTTATAAAGGAGCGTTAGTGCAGAACAAGTAATAATCCGCTGACATGATCACATGACTGCCATAGGCCATTGCAACCCCAATTGCAACTTTTGGAGTCACATGACTTCACCATTACCAAATATGGTAATCAGCTTCCCCATTGACGTGAATGGGGTTTCTGATTGCTATCAATCAATGCATTAATTGCCATCATACAAATTGTGGTCACAGCTTTATAAATCTGGGGTTTAAAAACAGGCAATCCAAGTGAGGAACAAAGAATACCGATCTGTTATCTGATAATCGCTGCTTTATAAATATGAAACAATGGGCTTCAAGAATAAAATAAGAAACTCCAGCTGAATGGTCACAGGAAATGGTCTCCTAGTTTTGGAGAATTGGTGCAGTTGTTTTTGGAAGAACATCAGAGAGAGCAGTGCAAGAAGTTTCATTTGCAGTTCTCATTTCTATGAACTATAACGCTCCACTTCCCAATGTAATGGAGATTAATGTAGAGGAAGGAGTTCTGCTGTCCTAACACATACACTATCCAAGGGTGACAACACTTTACATAGATAAGGTGTAGCAGGTAAGCGTTGTCACTTGAGCGCAGGAAGTATTTCACAGCCGAAAAAAGAAAACTAATGCAGCTCCCACATGTACAGAATAGTAAACTGCTATATATGGCCTCACCAATGGAGGGCGCTGTATAGGTCCCTGGCCAATGTCCAGGTCGGTCCCAGAAACCCAGCAGTCGCAGGGTTAATCCTCCATTGTTAGGGCCCCCATTCCTGGGGCTATAATTAGTGGTTCCTGGGGCTGTGGGCAGATTCTCACCATTCTGTGGCCCCCTGGGAGGGTCAGTGTGGAATGCAGATAATGGGCCACTTGTAGATAAGGCAGGGGCCCCATACTCAAGGGCCACTTAACCTAATGGCACCTATGTGTTTATCTGCACAAATGGGGCACTTAGCTGCTATTTTTTGCTCACTGTGACAAGGAAATCTGTATATCGCCACAAGTTTGGGGAAGGTGGGATTTGTGGGTGCTCCGTGAAAAAAGAGGAAAATTTTAGGTTTTCAGCTGAGGTTTCCTAAAGCTGTGTACACACTTGCAATTTTTATCGTTGGAAATGAATGACGAACGAATGACGAACGACCGATTGGCCAAAAATCGTTCGTAAAAAAAGTAACCAACGACGCTGACGAACGAGGATAGTCGTTGGAAATGAACGACCGGACCGGCGGATCGGACTGGACGACGATCGTTGACCATCTATCGTGTGTACGGTCGTTCAGTGATCGTCCATGGTCTGAGCATGCGCAATGAACAAAC